>NC_080032.1:72418429-72722629 GCF_030020395.1 Manis pentadactyla
TCACTTTACAACCTCTGGCTCTTTCTTTCTTTGCTCTCCATTTTCCTATCGTCTCTCTGGGTGAGGATGCTTGCATTGATAAATCCCTGTGGTTTGACCTACTGTGAATAGCTTCCTCTGCTATGTGTGCAGTTCTCAAAGATACCTCCCTCCCTCACCAGGAAGGGTGCAGGACTCAAGTCCACTCAGGCCGTGCCCCACTCACTGGGATACCCTAAACTTGGAAACTGACAAACCATGATTTTTCAGGAGTTTGGTTTTCCCCTTCCCCTTGATCTCCCTTAAGACTGATATGGACTCCTTTCCTGAGTTTTTAGAGGACATTTTGAACTTTAGGGTGAGGGGGCACATCTATGCACAGACTCAGAGACTTTATTCTGTGTAGACCTTACTGATTCTCAGCAGTCTCTTACTGTATGAAGTCAAAGCTCCTAGGAGCTACACTCAATTTTCATGCATAAGAATCCAAATCAGCACCCATTTAGTGCCCTACAACAGCATGAATTTGCCATCTTACACGCCCGTAAGTTAGAAGTCTGACACAGTCATCAGGACCTGTCTGGAGGCGCTAGAAGAGAATGTATTTCCCATCCTTCTCTAGCTTTCAGAATCCACCTGTATTTTTTGACTAATGGTCCCCTTTCTCCATCCTCAAAGCCAGCGCCACTACACCTCTGTGACCATTCCTTCTCAGTCACACCCTCCGCCGGCCTCAGCCTCTGACCTCAGCCTGGAAAGTTTCTTCAGTTTTAGGGAATTGTGGCTGAGGTTGGTCTTATCTGCACAATCTGGGATAACCTCTTCATCTCAAGGTTCATAATCTCCATCACATCTGCAAAGTCCCTTTGCCATGTAAGGTAACATATTCACAGGTTCCTGAGATTAGGGCATGGACCTCTTTGGGGGTCATTACTCTGTCCATCACATTCCTCTCACTGGTCCGTAAAGGGAGTTCCGCATGCAAATGTATCCATGCCATCCTGGGATCCTCAATATTCTTAACCCATTCTAGCACCTACTCAAAGTCCCAAGTCTCATGTCATAACTCATTAGCTCAAGTCCCACATCTCATTATCTACCCACATAAATCAGGTACAGGGGAATTCTGGGTGGGAACATAAGGTGGCCTTTTTGCAAAGCAAATGTTTTGAAACAACTTAGTTCTTGTTTCTATAGTTTATGCATTTTTAAAAGTTTCCATTTGGTGATTGCATTCTGAGGCCTTTTTACTGAAAAAAGTATAAGTGGCCTGGTTTGGTTTGGTTTGACTTCTGCATGCCCCCCAAGCCTGCTGTGTGCCATCTCAATCTTTCCATTTGTGATGGCAACTTTCCACTCCTGGGAAAAGGTAGTCAATGTTTTCCTAGACAAGTTTTTACCGCAAATGGAGGAAGAAGCTAAACATGAGAGGAAGCTAAGCCCATTATTAGTATCTCCAAAATTTCCATGTTTAAAATCTAGAAAACACTATTATTCATAGATGATTTAGGTTCTGTTTTTCTGGAATAGTACTCTTGGCCAATATATACATGCATACACATACACACACACATACACACATGCACATATGCACACATACAAATATTCATCAAATAGCTGTACAGATTTGAAAATTATCTAATTTAATCAAATGTCTAGTCCAGTATCTTTTTAATGTGGGTCTTGACAAATTCAGGTTTGTTTCTACCTTTATCTATTCATTTTATTAATAGGAACTTGATATTTCTTGATAATTTTTTTCTTTTTGTTTGCATTTGTTCCTCAGCCAAATGAAATACTTTCATTGCAATAAAATTACTCTATAGTAAATTTTGGATCATTTAAACCAGCACATTAGAAATAAACATAACAATAGTTTGATGGATATTTGAACTCAGCACAAAGTGCCCAGGACTTCAGTAAACTCAGCTAAGCAGACAGACAAAGGTATTTGGTAGACTACAATGAATGTTCTGTAGGTGGCCAACTAAGATTGAAAAGTGTTCCCTTACTTACCTTGCATAAAGATAATTTTAAAATCTTGTTTCATGATACCGTAAATAAACCACATTTACAAAAGTTTGTTTTTTCATGATGGTGGGTTTAAGGAATTTCTTAATTTATACTAAACAAACCTCCTTTTTACTGAATCTGAAACAATGATCTGAGAAACCTATATACAGTTTCCATTTTGCCACCAATTATTCATCCAAAATAGCATCACCATAATCTAACCAGTTATGAGATCAAAAAACAATCAGTAACAATAAATGATAGTGGTCCCTTGCATTTACAAAAAGCTTCCTAGTCTAATGATATTTACTGACCTAGAAGTCTCCAGCAATAATTAATCATGAATTATTCATAGCAGTTAAAGATCTCTAGTTATCTGATGGGATCCAGTCCTACCCAATCTGCCCTCATAAAATGTTTGAAGCCTTCTGGCATTTTGCCCTGTATAGGGGCCTGATTCTTCTAGCTATTTGGTTCACAAGAACATCTTGTATTCCAGTGAAGAAAAAAACACCGCCTATTGTGATAAATAATGAAGAAAATCTCTGCAATCCAATATTTTTAACACATGCCATCATTTACAATTTTTCACTTGACTATATATTTTCCTTAATGTTGACATGTTAGGACTTTCACGTGTTTAAAAAGCTTCTGAGTTTTGCTTTTGGGGCCCTTCCAGGTCAAATAATTAATGTATCCTCCCTTTCCACTGAGGATATTTAACACACTTCACATTTTTCACATATTAAATGTTAAGCTCTTCCATCCTTCTTGCCATTTCCAGTCTCCTCCCCTAATACCTCCTTCAAATACTGTTGGGCCTCAAAAGCCAAATAAGAGATTTTAGCATGAAATCATAGGCAGAATTTGGAATAGAAACATTATTTTGAAAACCCAGTTGAATAAAAATGTAATATAAGACTGTATGAGATCTCACAGTGTGTTCTGGCTTCTCATTTTTCCCCAGTAATGGATCAAGTGAAATGAAGTACTCCTCATAGATGCAATTAATGCAAACGAATGCCCCAAAGTGACAAGGAAGACAAGACAAGCGGGGGTGGGGGTGGGGAGAAAACATTTATTGAGCACCTAGACTTGTGTGTGGCATTTTGTTAGAATTTTCAGAGTATTGCGGACAACAAGGCAGGCAAACAGCCCGGGTCTGAACCCCGGCTCTGCAGAAATTCTGTCACTACCTGTCTGACTCTGGGCAAGTGACTTACTTCTCCTCTGGACCTCAAGCTCCTTGTCTGTAAAGAAGGGAGATAATAAGGCGAAGTTCATAGAGTAGTTGAGATTATTATATGGGTTCCTCTAGGTGACATGTCCCGTAACAGTGCCGGCTTATAGTCCATGCAGTATTAGCAAATTATTCTGATTGCCAATTACTATTATATCTCATGTGGTTTTGGTGCACAACAGCCCTACTATCAGATGGCTATTATCATCTGCATTTTACTGTAGACGAAATGGGGCTCCCCAACGTTAAGCTGACCATGTGCACAGTTAATAAATGGCCTTTTGGACTCCAGACCCACTTCTCCCACCGAAAGGAAGTGAGGATTGGTAAGTCAGCTCTCAGAAGCTCTAATAGGCTCATTCCTGGGTCTGAGTCAGCAAGATCCTAAAAGCTCTTCTCTTTTCCTGATATCACTTAGCTCCTATCCCTTTCTTTTATCACTTTGTTGTGCTTTTCCCCCTCTAATTCCAACATTCATGAGATATGTGACATGATATGGAGAAAACATTATTTTGAAAGATAAGAAATAAAAGGAAAGTTGTTCCATTCCTCACTGTGAAAGTCCCACTGAATTTACAGTATGATAGTCTCCCTGCCTCCCTCAAGGCCTTCTCAAGTATTTCCCACCAATTTTTCTTACTCTCATCCACTCCTGTAGCAAGTCATGCCCTGAACTAAACTGCTAGAACACTGTCTTGTGTATATCTTAAAGTGTTCAATTGCACATTTCTCAATATATACATTTCTGATAATAAGCTGCCTATTGATTTCATTTTTTGAAAACTCCTGCAAAACTGTACCCTTCCTTGAAGGCCCTCCTTCTATGTTCTTCCCAAGTTGTCTTTTCAAATGAGCTCAGACTAGAATTGAGTAAAAAACCAGTAATTCTAAGATCTGTGGCTTAGTTGTATCCTGCATCCTACAATTAACATTGTGTCCATGTCAGTTTCCTGGTTTTGACAATGCATTAAGATTCTTCTATAAGGTGCATCTTTAGGGGAAGCTAGGTGAAGGGTACACAAGAACTCTCCATGCTGTTTCTGCAATTCTGAAAATTTTCTTTAAATATGTCAAGATAAAAATGTGTAAAAAGTCAGTCATTCTGCTCAAACACAAACTACCACTAACTGTGAGAGTCAGACGTGCCCAATAAAACACTTAAATCCCTGAAGACAAAGACAATCACAGAGTTCTTTGGACTTACCCCACAAATGTTATTTTATTGGGCATATGGGAGGAGGATGGAGAGTGTAGAAGAGCTGGGGACATAGGAGGAATTTCATAAATATATGTAAATTAATACATAAGAGGCATAAGAAATCATGGGTTAAGTTTGGGGACTCAAGGATTTAAATGTATGGTTACTGCGCTTCTGATTTTACCTCTTTTGGAATACTGCTAGAAAAAGAGAATCAAGATATAAAATATTTGAATGGAAAAATAGTCCCAGGCATTGGAACAGATAACCATTACTCATACTACCATGTGTGGCTGAGTCTTCCTTTAAAACATCTAACTCAACATGTGTTGCCAAATGACTAGGAAGCTGGCTCGGCTGTTAAGTTCAGTTGTAATTTATGGGGTTCTTAATGCAAAAAGAAGTCAGATACTTTTCAGGCAAGTAAATATTCATACTTTTTTATTCTTTTTTATTTTTGCCTTCACTACTTAAATTACTGCCCAATGGCATAAAACAAGAGAACTCTTAAAAATATTTTTTAAATCAGGAAATGCATCATTGAGAAAAAGATGTTATCTTTGTACCCCAAACAGTGGAAACTTATGAACTTTTTCAGTCCTGCAGTTCTGTCTACACAACGTTTGCATAAGTTTTATAAAGGCTACTGTCAAAGAGCAATTTAAAATCATTTTTTCCAAATGTGGGGGAAAAACAACTGTTACTTTAATTTGGTTCTACATTAGCCTTAACCTAACTGGATGAAACAGGGTGTTAACAAGCTCAAGCTTATGGGTTCAATTCCTATGTGGTCAATTTAGCTTCTCTCAGTGGAAAAGTTGGTACCATGGTCTTAGAATATATGTTTAATTCCCATACCCTTAATGCCACAGTTTAGCACAACCCACCCTTACTGTTAGCACAACCCACCCTTACTGTTATTGCCAAACAGCTCAAAGTACCGTCTTAAAATCAAAGCTCAGACTTTCACAGCTCTTGAGCCCTACCCTTTCTTTTTAAACAACAACTTACCCTACTATCCTGTGAATGAAAAATTCTTGTCTTGAGGAACCACAGAAAAGCCTCATATTTGCTCCACCCCAGAGAGTGTTATCTGGCTCACGTAGGCTACTCCCATTACACTGTTAGCTTCATGAGGGCAGAACGCAAGTCTGTTCCACTTGCCACTGTATTACCAGGACTCATGACAGTGCCTGGCACTCGGTGTTTTATTACATGCAGTTCTCAAAAAGCTGTATGCTTTTTCAAGATGGAAAACACATTCATTTCAAATGGAAATTGAATACTTAGCCAACATAGCACAGTGGCTCCCAAAAGTGGTCCCCAGATAGCAGCATCCTTCTAAGATCCTGTTATAAGTAGAAATTCTCTGGCCCTTCTACAGACCTAGTGAATCGGAATCTCTGGGAATGGGGTCCTGAAATATATATTGCAAGCCCCTGATGTGATTCCAAAGCATGCTCAAGATTGATACGTACTGGTATAACCTAATGAAGAAAAAGCCTTTCCCAAACCCAGCTCTTATTTGCAGCAGCAGTTATGAAGCACATAAATTCATCCATTTGAGAATAAAAGTACACATTCTTTTCTTGGATGAGTCTCTGAAAAATGACTTTCTGTATAGGATACTTGGGAAAATAAATGTTGATCACTGTTACACACTTTTCTATAGCAATGTACCTTGAGTCCTAAGATAAGAATGTGAAATAGAAACAAGAAACTTTAAATAAAACACTAAACAAGGGATTATAGCTCCATGGCTACCTATTAGATTACCTTTTTTATGGCAAATCTAAACAGAAGTTATTTAATGACCCTGGAAGTAATGTGATAGGGTGATAATGTCCCCACACCAAGTACCAAAGACCTTTGTTTTTCTTTATTAGCTATAAATTATCCAATAAACTCACTGGGATTCTAAATAATACCAACTGGAAAATTCTATGATGTAGTAAAAACATCAAGGGCCTGTAATGCTCCCAACCAACGTACTTCTAATGACATAAAGTGGGGAAGGATGATGTATGTGCTGGATCCAAAAGACTCTTGACAGGCCAGAGGGAGAGATCAAATCTAACAAAACAGTACTTAGAGGATGATAATAAACCTCTACTCCTGAGTCAAACATATGCACACTCAGGTGTAGGTTTGGGAAGACTCGATTCAGCAACGGCATTATGAAAAAAAAACAAAAAGAAAGACTTTATTTGCAGTAGTCTCCCCAGAAGCCAGCACTGTACCCACCATCTCCTGGAAGGCTACGGTGATGGGAGGATATCCTAGCAGAAGCAGAGTGTCTAGCACGACGCCACAGCTGTGCTCCGATGTGGTCTGGCTGTCCCACATCTGAAATGTCTGTATTCATTTCCAGACCCCATACTTTATGGAGTGTGTGGGGAGAAAGAGAGAATGATGCTGTGAGTGGAAACCATGGTCTCCGCAGGGTGATAAAGTAACCGTGAGCAACTAAAGCATGAAAGAAGAAACTCAGGCGAGGGTCGAGGCATGCCAGCGAGCTTCAAATATGTTAAGGGCTGTCATAAGGAAGAGGGATTTAAACTGCTCTGTGCAACACTCAAGGGGGAAACGTGAAGTCAGTAAGTGGAAGCTAGTAACCTCCCTCTGGTTCCAAAGAAGGTTAAGTAAGGAACAGGAAGAGCTGTGATAGTTTTACATGCCAGTTTGGCTGGGCTATAGAACCCAGTTGCTTAATCAAAAAACATTAGTGGAGGGGCTGCTGTGGAAGTACTTTGCAGATGCGGGTAACATCTACAAGCAGTTGACCCTAAGTAAAGGAGATTAGGCTTAATAATGTGGGTGGGCCTCATCCAATTACTGGAAGGTTGTTCGTGCCAAAACAGGCTTCCCAGAGTAAAAGAAATTCTGCCTCAAGATTGCGACATTAAGTTTCCAGGCTGCCAGCTTACTCTACAGATTTTAGTCTTGACAGCATAAACAAACAAACAAACAAACAAACCAATGGTGTCTGTGTGCGTGTGTGTGTGTGTGTGTCTGTGTGTGTGTGTGTGTGTGCGCGCGCGTGTCCCTATTGGTTCTGTTTCTGTGCAGGACTGTGGCTGATTCAGTTGTCCAAGGATGGAATGGGCTCCTTCCAGTCATCCTGAGTTCCTACCACTGGACAGAGCCAAGTGCAGGCAAGAAAGCCATTTCGGTTATAATGAGACCATTTAAAATACACATCTCCTGATAAGGCTTTAAAGTATGTATAGACCACAGGGCCTAATTCTATTCATTTCACTGAAGGCCCAGTCTGCATCCAATACCATTTGAGACCTTGGGGATATAATGATGAGCAGAAACAGCTCCTGCTCTGCCTTTTCGGAACATACATGAATCTTGTATTTTGTGCAAGCTATTTTAGAACAAAAAGTTAGTGCTCAACAGATACTTGTTAAATGAATAAAAAACATATTTTAAAGTTTTAGAGAAACATGGTACACCTACGTTACTTGAGAAATCTTTCAAAAATATGTCCATGTTTTAAAGTTTTACCTTTTTATAAGGGTAAGATTTGGTTATGAAAAAGATGCCATAACATGCTAAGCTTTTTCTCCAGTAAGGAGTAAGTCTAAATTATTTTCCAAAACTCTCCCCCATCTTGATCCTAATGATCCTCAAAAAAAACCTGACCCAATATCTATTCATTTCACATATTTGAAAGGGCAAATTCCTATAGCATAAAGACTATTACCTCTGGATGTCTGTAATGTTATGAACTCGGTGGAGGAAAGCTAAGTCAACTGCTGGATGAAGCGTGTTCATCTGGCCTCCAGCAATGGACAGCCAGAGAAATCGCCATACTGCTTTTCCAAACAGAAATGTTAAGGAACACAGGGGAAGAACCACACAGATTTTAATAACAAGAACACCGTGGTTATTAAGACCACATTTGTATCACACTTGTAATTTTTCCAAGTAACTTCAAAGCCAATCTTGCATCACATAAATAAATAAGTGAAAAAGCAAACAAATGCATCAGTTGACAAATAAATAAAAAGAGACATGGATTGGAAGAACTGAAGTTTCAACCCCAGTCCTTTCAGTTAGTACACTTGGGCACTTTTTATTATTACTAGATCCTGTTCAGGGGATCTAATGCAATATATTCTCTTTCTGTATCAGTGAGAAACTTAGTCCATAGCAGAAGATGATTCATTGGTTTTCTTACACATGATCCAAGACTGTAAGAAATGGAATACTGCATTACAGAGGCACTTTCTTAAGCATATACGTGGCTACATACCTTGGCTGTATTGACTGGCAAGACACCCAGAGGTCCCAGGAGCATTTGCTATGCATTGGTTATTTACTGATGACTGGAAATTTCTTATAAAACAAAACTCATCAGGTCTTACAAGGTTCTTACTATAAAATCCTAGTGATCATCTCCTTCCTAATGTAAGGTGTTTGAAAAGATGTGAAAAAGAATGAGACCACATAAAATAAAGACATTCAGCAGAAAAGGTGCTAGAGGCTTGCATAGAGTCATAAACTGGGATTTTAGGCTTGGCCATGGCACCAAAAAGTGGGTGATCTAGAGGAGGGTCTCTCTCACCCATATATATGTATAGGAGCTTTATATATTTGCTTATTTCATGCTGGAATTACCTATTTCAGACTGACTTCTCTTTACAATATCACTACTTTCATTTTTAATGGGATGGAAGAAATTATGGCTGTTTTTCCAAAACCACATCAATTTCAAAGGCAGCTGTCACAACAGAGATGCATTTGCACTGGAATTTTGGCTTCAAGGCCAGTGCCACCTTGAAAATTTGGCTGATTTCCCCAAACCCATAAGTTGGAGAAATACCAGGAATAAAAAGAGGAACTACAAGGAAGATTTACAATTTTCTTCACTCCCTTCCCTCAAAGTTAGTCCTTGTCAGTTACCAAGAAAACAAGATCAATATGGAACCTACTGACAACTGATAATTAACTACAGGAAACTATTTTAATGAATAAATTAACTACCCAGTAAAAATAAAAGATAACTAAATTCCATAATGTATTCCAACAGAAAAAAAGCAGAGACAGAGGTATGTCCATTTTGCGTCAAAACACAATTCTTGATTGTGTTTTGTTTTCCAGTATTGTTTCCTTCTTAATTACATTTTTCTTAAAAAAAACCTTAGGATTTGTCATTGCCAACCTACCATATGTTTACCCACCAATGAACAAGTGATTTTGATGATTTTAATTTTTTTCTCTCCTTTTCCTTTTCTAAGCCTTCATAAGCACCACTCCTCATCTCTGCCTTTCTTCCAGGGATTCCAACAAAGGTCAGCATGACTTACGCCTTTTGCACAAAGGTCTCCTTTGATACATATCCATAGGTATATACCTGCAACTTGAAAATGTCCTTTTATTTCTCTTGGAATGGAAGAAACAAATGAAAATCAACTCATCTAGGCTATCTGCCTCTTTTTGCTACCCTATCTTTGCTGGTAAAGGAAGGTATAAATGCTTGAAAGGAACAGCTAACCGTATCACCATGTTCTATGACAACAGACCTGCTATTTTCCTAGCACTGTCCAAACTTGTCTCAATGTCACCTTCCTCCCTTTGACTGAATCCTGTATTCCTCAAACCACAGACTATACAAGGAACCAATGGTCTTAACTTCTGGTAATTCTTCAATCTTCACACACACACACACACACACACACACACACACACCCTTGTTTCTAACATCTATAAAAGTTCTGTACCCCTGGAAACACAATCTGTCCCTCATCTTACCTGGATAAATTTTTAAAGAAAATTTATCATTTACCATTTAGATGATACAATCTTTACCATTAAGATTATACAATCTTAGAACAAGAAATGACCAAGAACTTGAAGAGCTGACCGGAATCCTAAGTAGGTAAAAAGTGAAGTCCAGTACCATCATCAGCTCTCCCATTTTGGGGTGGCAAAGCCAAGGCCCTCACCTCTTCTTGTGCTCCTCAAACTGGACCTGCAGCTAACATGTTCCTGAAGCCACAGATCACCTTGCTGTATTTCCCCAAAGAGTCCAGTTTAGTCTCTGGTTTGGGAGGGGAATTATTTTTATATTCAAACAAACATAATTATATTATAGATTAATATTACATTTTCCAGATATTCTATCTAATGAATAAAGCATATGAAATTATTACCTGATTGTAATGAGATGCTTACATACCCCAAGCCCCCTTGATCTTTTCTCTTCTTCTCTTAGAAGTACTTTGAAAACAAATGTTCAAGGACATCATACTGCATCACTAAGTCTGAATGACGGGAATGAACTGGTAGAGCTATCCAGGTAGAGAAAAAGTTCTAAACACAATGGTTAGTTCCAGGGCATAAAGAAACTGGCCTGCCAAAGATGCTATTGATATTGCTGCTTTTAATGTATATGAGATCTCATAAACATACCCCAGCTGTAACATACACGTTACATGTTAAAGCAGTATTTGGTACTTATTGGAAAGTCACATTTAAAGTCAGAAAAGCTTTTCAAAACTTTTTATAATTGAGAGAGACAGAAAGCAAGCAAATAAGAACACAATAAAGAAGGAAAAATACCCACTTCTCTTAGGGCCAAGGGAAAATATATCACAAACTTGTTTGTGGTGCTTGGCACCTAATTTATATCCCAGCAATCTGAATCTATGAACCTAAGCCTTCGCGGATGAGTGCATCAATTGGCTTTTGAATTAGAGGATAGAATTACTCAATTAACTCTGAGACTAGCCCCTTCAGGAAATACATTCAGCGATGGCACACAATATTTCAGTTCTAAAATGTGAATGTCAACTGTGAAACTAAATTTAAAATTTCAGTTGTTTTTCTCTCAGCTCCTCCCACACTTACTACAAATTTAAATAATACAAATTCAGGAAGCTTTTAAAGAAGTGTGATGTACATTCTAGGTTTTAAAGCAGTCTTAGTGCTTTAATTACTTGGAGCCTGTCAAATTATAGGCTGACACACACAATGAAGGAAATCTATGTTCTACCTGCCATGTTATTAGCGCTTTTTCCTTAGCCAGTAAAAGTAAATATTTATGCTGCTGGGGCAAGAGAAGATGGAATGGACTGAGAAATCACAGCCCTACACTTTGCAGCATCCCCAGGGGCTCAGCACACTGAGCCAGCAAGTTCCCTAAGTTGCCAGCAAGCTCACCTGAGGACAGATTGCAAGGTAAAATTAGACAGAAAGAAGACAAATGCTTCCAATACAAAAGACCATGTAAATACCACTATATGGGGCTATAGATGCACGCACGCCCTCACATGTTTTATCAGAGCTTCTTAGTATTTAACACATTATTAAATTTTTGCCTGTGCTGACATTTCTATGGTCCACCTGTCAACCAAAAAGTTCTGGTTAATGTTCAATTCTGTTTTAAACATGGAGGGTTTATCTATTAGCTGCATTCAGGAAGCCATCTACCACATACCAGAAGCACTTTCAATTTTTAGGGTGTTAATTTATTGATGACACTAACATATTTCTGGCTGTTTTTCCAAGATTTCCAAGATATAAGCCATGAGAAGTATTGTTATGATCATCAGAAGTCAAGCTGTAATTGACATTACGCAGACTTTGGACTCAAGAGAAAGTGTGTGTGTGTGTGTGTGTGTGTGTGTGCACGTGTGTATAGTGACACAGAATTTCTGTCTTATAAACCTTTTAACTTTCACTGAAAACCAAAATACCCACTTGAATGTAAATGTATCTTTGATTATGTTGTCACTAGAGAACTTACAATTTAAAATGAGCAGACCTAAAAAACTGTAATATTATAAGCTAATGCTTGAGCACTTACTATATGTCAGGAGCTGCTCTACAAAACAGGCATGTGATAAATCATTTAATCCTAATAACTCTTCGAGATAGGCACTACAATAAACTATTATAGAGTTGAGGAAAATTGAGAAGTTAAGTAATTTGCCAAAGTTGCCAAGTTCCCACAGCTAAAAAAGTGCAGAATTAGGAGTCAAACTTAACAGTGCAACTCCACAGTTCATGCCCTCAAATGAACAAGATGGTCTTATTTACCCTGAGTTCCAATTAAATATTGAGTTTGGAGAAAAGTAAAAGGGACAGGTAAGACCTGAGGCCTCTGAAGCACTTCACACAGAGCCACGTCAAATCAGAGACACTCAGATTCTAACATTCCAAGATCTCAAGCTAGCTCTCCTGGGAATGTGTCCCCAGCTGGGCGTCTGGAGAGAAACAGATTGTTTGAGCCCCTGGGAAGATCATGACCATTTGGGGGAGGCATTTTAGCAAGTGAGGAACTGAAGTTACATTCCAGCAGGTATAATTTCTTACAGACTTAAAAACAAGAAGTTACATATAGGACGGTACAGTCTGTAGAACCAGAGGATGGACATGTGGTGCAATGGCTAGGCAGAGGCATCATATCCATATGAATAAGAGTTGGAATAAAAATAAATTCAGGATTGCCACAGTCCAGTTTCTGATAGATATGAAAATAGAGCTGATAGATATGAAGCCTTCTTGATTGTTTCCATTGTACTGCGGGAAAATGTCTCTGAATTGTCTCCCATGCGTAAGTCAGACTGGTACTACTTTTTAAATGCGAGGTGTGGTTACAAGGTCTCAGGAAGACAGGCTAGTGTTGAAATAGGGAAACACTGTCTGGGTGTGGATGACAGACAAAAAGGCAGTTGTTTAAAGATGTGTCGTCCCTCACTGTCATTTCCACCTACATGAAAATAAACACAAATGGTAGAGTGTACGTAAGGTGGATAGAGAAACCTGTCCATATTAGATTCATTCAAAATCACAGGATTTTAGAGTCAGGGAGGACCTCAGTGAAGAAGTTCATCTTCTGCTTTTTCTGTAGAATAAAACCAAGGGCAGCAGAATTGGAATCCCTGTGCAGGTTCAGCTTTGGACGTGAGGAATCACCCTTAGGAAAGCGTGTGGGGTGACGAGACTAAAGAATGGCATGTGGACCTCTGGGAGCCCCGAGAGCAGCCCATGGAGGCAGCTGGTCAGGCAGGGGCAATGGAGAGAGAGCAGGAAAGCCAAGAGGTGTGATACCGTGGGAGCCTGGCAAGGAAGAATTTTAGTAAAGAAAGAATGGTTGTGGAGAACAGTAGGAAGCAAGGAAGAATTTTAGTAAAGAAAGAATGGTTGTGGAGAACAGTAGGAAGAGTTCTAAGAAGACCAGAACTGGACATGTTCACTGGACTTGTTGGTTATTGATGGGTTTTATTGAAAAGCAGTTTCAGTAGCACGATTACGATGGAAGACAGCCGTGTTTTTAGCAAGGAATGGGAGGTGAGAAAAAGTCAAGACAGAAAGGCCAGAGCCCACATTCAGTAAGCTTGGAAGAAGAAAAAGATGGTGCAGTGGACAAAGAAATGCCTTGGGGAAAATGGCTGGTAGAGAATTAGAGGAATAATTGGAACAATAATTAAAACCTTTTGGGGAAAGACAAAAGAAACTGGAGTCGAAGCTCAGCTGACGGCTCAGCCCTGACGGGAGGGTGAACGCAACCTGCTCTGAGATAGAAGTGGGGGAAGGAGGGATGGGCATCCAGCTAAGTAGCTCTCTCAACTGAAGTTTTATTTTTATACTTAACTTTTCAAACCATGCGGAGGTAATTTTGATAAATGATTTAAAGTTAAACAATCCCCTTTCTTTACTGCCTATAGTAGGTTTTGAACGAATGAATTATAAGCAGCCAACCCCGGGCCTAGACCCGCATCACGAAGGACACCGACATGCTAGTGTTGGCAGCACTGGCCTTCCCACGCACCCCCTCCCTGCGTCCCTCAATCAGTGGAACAGTTTCCTCATTCTCCAGATCCTTCTCCCGCTACAGAAATTAGGTTCTCACGCCACCAGGAAACACTGGGGAGATTAATGGGGAGGAGCTTCACTGTCTCCAATCTTGTGAAGGCTGGCGGTTTCTCAGCCTTGACAACTATCTGTTTTCTTTGTTTAGTTTCTGCCAGAGGCAAGAGCAAGCAGCAAGAAGAAGGAAAGAGTGACAGCAGAAAAGAGTACTCTTGAGAAATTAAAAGAGAGAGAGAGAGAGAGAGAGATGTTGAATAGGGACAATTTCCTATGGAAATTAACCAGAGAGCAGGTTAGGAAAGAGAGCTGGTCACAGAATTAAAAGCTGTTCAAGTGTGTTTGTTTAAGGTTATGAGGATCACCTGTTGTGCTGGATGAGCCGAATGGGTTTCCCTCTCCAACACCTTCCTAGTGGGTATCTGTTTGAGTCCTTTGCTGAGAATCAAAAGCTCTGGGTGCAAAGTCAACTGTGGTTCTTTCTTCCCATAAGAGATCAAGGCAACATATTCTGCAAAGCCATGGTGCTTTTTATTACCATCTATGTTCTCATTCTTCAATTATAAAATCTGAGATACATTTTTCAGATTGGGGGGGATACATTTTCACTTCTGCCACTTCACCCTTAAAGGTTTGCAAGCCTTTTCTCAGGTAGGGAATAAACTTTTAAAAGCCTCTGAATTACTACTGTGAGCCACAGTTTGATCATTTAAATTCACCCCAGAGACACTGGCCATCGCTGTCTTGCTAGACTGAGGTCATGTGCTCTACATTTTCACCAGTCTGCCCCAGTTTTAGAAGTGTTGGGCATTAATGAAATTCTGTCATGTCAAAAAAATTCTGTAATGTGAAGATATATTTGTTCAACAAGCACTTATTAAGGATCCAGCACATGCTTGACACTGGGCTGGTTGCTGCAAATATCAAGATGAATGAGTATAAAATTGGCTCCTCAGGAAAAAGCAAATGTATTTTTTGAATTTCCATGTTATGATTTCTTTGGAGGTGTGTTTAATATCCCTCCTCAGAATACCAAGACCTATGATATAGCCATTGCCTTGCGTGTTATTAGCAGAGCTGCTGTATTATAAACAAGCAAGAGTTCATAAAACTTGGTTATGCAAAATGAAAGCTCTAGATAAAGAGAAAGAGACTTCATCTAAAAGAGCAACACAGGAGAATATGAGACATGCCAACCACCTTACCATCCAGTTCCAGGAGGCAGTAACAAAGACACACACACGTACATGTGCACATTACAATAACAATCACACCAAAACACTTACCTGACTTGCCCACACCTGCTCTCCCAAATATCGCCAGTTTGACTTCGGTACTTTTAGCCATGCCGGGTATTGGTAGAAAATTCACTGTCATTCAAACCAGAGAGCTGAGAAAATTTTTTTGGTTCTAGCCTTCAGATTCACTGTATCATTGTAAATCTGCAAACCTTAAACAAAAGAGATTTAGGAACTCATAAATGACTGGAGAAAGGAGCTAACATTAATGAAGCATCTCCTAGAACCAGCCATTACTCATTTTATCAACATTTTGATCTTCACCACAGTCCTGTAAGAGGGCTATAGTAATTTAGTAATTTACTGTAAACTACTCAATTAATAAATGATAGAGACATGACTGGAATTTAGATCTGTCTGGTTCTAAAACATACGCATTTCCACACACAAAAGCATTTCCTAAAGTACTTCCTCAAAGAATTGCATTATGAAGGCATTGTTTATTGTCAGTAATTGATAGCAGATACAGATTGGAGTACGTGAATACATGTGTTTACCATGTGTCTGCAAATATCTGATATACAAACATGCCTGATAAGAGTCCCATTTGGAACTCTTCATTAACCCTTTGGGCTGAATACATAATCCACGTTTATATTAGTCAATCCCACTGAATTATGACTGAATTTGCATTTCAATGCTACATGTTATCTCAGTTCACACTAGATCCCATGATTAGGCCATGTGACAGATATGCATGCTCTATTGTTGGCATGTAACATCTAGTTTACAACTTCATATTCTTCTGGGCACAATGCCTTGGTACACAAAAGATAAATGCCATGACTTGATTTCTGGATCCTCCCCTATGATTACCTCAAGTAAATTAGTTTATGGTATCAAAATGACATCATATGCAATGTAAGCACATTTTATATAGCTGGATGCATTAAGAATGACACCTAGGTTCTTAGTACCATGGAAACATAAAGTTGCAAAGAGCCTTAAGGGCAACCTAAGACATCTTTGGCCATAGCAGGGATCCTTCTGGAAAATCAGTCAGCCAATCCCTTAAAAGGGAATTTAAGTCAACTTTTTCTTTTCTTTCACTCAGAACCCTTCAAGGAGCATCGCAGCTATTAAGGTCCTTGGCCCCATATTAGGCTTCTACTTTTCAAGACAATGAGGTTCAGCCCCTTGCCTTGTTCTTAATGGGATATGTGATCTTGTTTATGACTTTGTGACCCTCACCTTCCCTCTTCACCATATGCAGTTCTCTCCGCTGGCTCTTGCCATTTTACTCGCTCGAAAAATGTGGCATCCACTGCGTTCCCTCTATGAGATGCGACCTGACAAACCTATCTAGCAAAGGTTCACTGAGATTTTCCCAATTAGCTGGGCCCCAAGGTTGTATTGTAACACAGTCACTCATACGAAGGCTCACATCTTTCACATGAATTGCAGACTCCTCCATTCTGGACTTGTACAGTCAATGTTTTAAACCTAACTACACAAAACTTCACTTTTAATCACATCAGTCTTTATTTCATCCACTGTTCCAGTCTGTTAAGTTATTTATGAAACATGCATCTGTTATCTAAACCTGTTAACTGTTCCTGCCAGTGTTTTATCGTCTACAAATTTTCAGAAAGAACTCCTCAAGAGAAAGAAAAATGTAACAATTCTTCTGAAAATGTCTTTCTACAAAGACATTAATAGGTAATTGTTTTCTTCATTATGCACCTAAGCCATCAACCTGTACCTAACAAATTTTGCATTTGCTGAATTCCAAAGTGCCAGAGCTTCCTCTGGAGGATGAAAAGGTCAACATTAACATTAGCAATTGTTTACTTCATCCCTAACAATGAAAAAACTTAGTGATCATTTATAGTACCAAAATCAGAAGCTTCAACATCTGCAGTTTGTTCAGTCACATACTTTTGGCTAAAGATAAAAGGATTTCTTGTCATTTTACATGCATTCATTAAGAAAAGATCTCTGTTTAAGGCTCATTGCTTCATCACAGAAGCCTCACAGAAGTATAATAGATTGAGATACACTAACTATATAATTCTAAGTAAAAATGGCAAGTATTTCTCTGAAACATAGAATATGCAAATGTCTGGAACTTGTATAAACAATTTAGTTATTTCATGCAAAACTGTTCATTCCCATGCACATAAAATCCAAGTAATTAATATCTTATTTATGCTTCATGAAAATAGCCATCAAATATAATTTGTAATAAACATTTGTTGAGTCAGATATTTCAGTAACTCCCAAATGGCCTCAGAGGCATAGGAATTTCACATAAAAATATTGTGTGGGTTAATTTTTGCATTTACAATCTAATAAAGACACAGCTGGTTATTGTCAATCTTATGTTTAGAAAAATCATTTACAGGAGGACACAAAAATGACATTTATCCTTCAACATTTTGTTTCTCACATGTAAATATGAAAAGTTGCATTTGACAAAGATAAATATGTAAATGTTTTAGTAAGTGACCTGTTGCCAAGTATCTGATGTTCAGAATAATACATAATCCGAGACCTTCCATAACATGGATCTAAGAAAATATTTATTTTAATGTTGCTGTGCAGAAACATTCTGGTTGGGCCTAGAAGCTGCCATTCACTTTTTACATGGATAGTGCTTTATTAGAACAAATACTTCTGAGTCCCTATTATTCCTCCAGCTAAAAAAATCACACCCAGATATTTAAGAGAAAAAGGGGCAGTGAGTTTTACCCCCTAAACTTAAAGGAACTCTAAGAAAGCTTTCAAAGAAGAAGAAAGGAAGAAGCTAGCCTCCAAATACTGTGTTGTTATGAATGCTGTCACTGATACCTTCCACATTTATACCAATGCAAATAGAAGCGGCTTCCTTCCAGGAGCTTAACAATCTATTAGACCTATGACATTTAGATCACTAATAACCTGATTTTTAAAATTTCTTTAAAGAAATGTTTTGTTCATAATAGATCACTCCCAAAACTATTACACTTGCCAAGGTACACGCTTTTACTTCCTCTTGTGGGGGTGGGGAGGTGGGGGGGAAAGCAAGCATCTTTGTAAGGGAGTAGTTTTTCTAACTTTTGTATTTATGGTCTCACCAAAATAAAGTGCAGCTGCTTAAGGCAGCAAAGAATCTAGTCTAGTCGTGGGAATGAAATTCTCTTTGGGCTGCCCCTTCTCTAGCTCCGAAAGCAAGTTTTTCTAGTTCTATTACCAGGAATGATCCCTCATCTTAACACAGTGCAGCACGCACAGCAACGAGGATAACTGTACAAGACCCCTGGTTATAGCGATGCTCGGAAGGCAGTAGGTACCCTGGAATGGCAAACAAGCCCACTGTGGGCTTCAGGTCACTTGCTCTCAACCTAGGGAGCAAACTCAACCCAAGTCCAAAGGGCATTCTCCGTCTCAGCTCAGACCCAGGGCGCCCGCTGTAAGCTCTTGGCTCCGGCGCCCGCATCTCCTTCTCAGCGAACCCCAAAGTCGGCCCGGGGGGTACCCAGCGACCTGCAGGACTGAGCCAGGGGCCGAGCGTTCGGGCGCTCGGAAGGGTCTGCAGGAAGTCGTCCCGAAAGAGCCACCTGGGCATGTGCGTGACACTCACCTGTTCACACTCTCCAGGCCCGGGAGAGCCGCGGTCCCTTGCAAGTTCGGAACCGATGCCCTGGACCCGCGCAGCCCTCCCACGGCGTGCAGCCCAGCCGCGGGTTGCGTTTCCGAGTCGCTGGGCTGCGAGCGCGCGTGGAGCGGCGGCAGCAGCGGCCAGGGCGGACGGACCGGCCGGGGTGCCTGGTTCCCTCGCCCCGACTAGCGGCCGCGGGACTGCGGCAGGACGCGAGCGCAGCCGGCCGGGGCCGCCAGGTGCTGCAGTGCGGCGCTCGGGCGCCCCCTCCCGGGCCGGCGAAGCCTCTGCTGGGGGCGCCTCCCCGCCCCCGGAGCAAGAAATCCGCGCCTGCTCCCCGCCGCCCCCAGCGCCGGCTTCCCTTTCCCTCGCTCGGTCCCGACCTCTGGCTTCCCGCAGGGCTCTTTCCTTGGTTAAAAGGGTGCGTATGAAAGTATCACTACGTGCTGTGTCCTATTCCCTACTCCAAACGATCCTAACAATGTCCCTTAGAGGGACGTTTAATTATCCCCACGATGCCCAAGTATAAAATGAAAAACAGGCTAAGTAACTTCTCCAGGGCTAGTACACGATTGCAGTGAAGGCCAGGTCGGATTGGAAGCTGAGCGATGCTAAGAGAAACATAGCTGGATTCAACTGGAGTTCATATGTTTATTTGAGAAAGTTCCAAATGCTTCACATTCTTCTTGCAAAGATGAGCATTTGTAACATTTGAAGTCACACTCATATCATCTTCAAAACCTAACAAAGGAGATTACCGTTCGTGCTGTTAGACCTGCTATCACACCGTTCATCTCCTTTATATTTCCTTCCTCCCCCAAGGTAAGTGCTCCTATTATGATTACTAGCTTTTCGCAAATGAGGAGGTGTTTCAGAAAGGTTAAATGAATTTCCTAAAGACTATGAAAAGTCTGATCAGGGGAGCAGGAAACATCTAGGCTTTTTTTTTTTCTTGGAAGTCTGGGCGTTCTTACCAAGATACTGGGTAGTCTCTGGAACACCACTGCACTATAGGGCAGAGAGGGGCCTAGGGCTAAGCAAACGACCTGCAGTGTGTCCTTGATGGAGGAGATGTCACCATGGAGGCGTTCCCAGGGCCGGTGCTGACCCAGAGAGCCTCTGCATCCATTAGTGATGGCCAGACTGAGTGGAGGAGCTGGATCTGTGGCAGATGAGAAGTGGGAATTGAATAGCAGTGCAGGAGCTGTCCTGCTAATTCTTGGAGAAAGTTCAAATATTGGATCCTCTATGACTTTTCTGAACTCTAATCTATCTCTCCCCCAACACACACCTAGAAGAGTTGACCTGATTGTGTGATATCGTGGCATTTGCATTGTACTCGTTTTTATTTCTCAGTCTTCACTATGAAACCTTGAACTTCCTGTATACAGGGATTTGTCATATTGTATCTCTGTATTCCCAGCCTCTACTATGGCACTTGGCATAGCGGATATTCAAAAAACAAGTTGTTGAATGAATGAAGAGAAAGAACAAGTTGTGACAAGATATTTGATTTTTTTTACATGCTGAATTTGGATAAAATAACGAGTGAGAAATGGACTATATGGGTCTGAAGTTCAGGAAAGAGGTCTGGGAAAGGCATCTCAGTGACTCAGCATGCAGGTAGTCTTTGAGGTTTGGGATGTGCAAAGATTGTCCAGGTAGACTATATAGAATTTTATGAAATCCAATTACATGGAATTTTGTGGCATTAAGGTATTCAGGTCTCACCTGACATCTTCTTCCCCTATCAAAGCCTATTCCATGGAAGGAATCAAAAAAAAAATCTATGAAATAATGTGTACTTACATCTCCTACTTATAAAGATATTGAGTTGAAATTCTAATTGGAATTTGGCCACCCTAATTTAACTGGAGTTATTGAAGAAGGCCCAAGCCAGGCCCTGTTGAAATAGTTTTTGGGATCTTGTCTATGGAGCTTGTTTCTCTCCATTTCCCTACTTAGCCCCTATAGGCCAGCACTCCTCTCTCAACTGGGGGAACATTTGCATACACACCTGAGTTCCTGATGTGCTATACAAGACAGATGAAGTAGCTGTATTGGAGCCCGACACCCACTGTATTTTGTCTCTAGTACGTATCCTATGTTCTATTAAATGGGAATGTTTCCTTTGTCTCAAGGGCAGCAAAAAGGAGCCACTTGCCCTTATACTGCCTGCTTCATAGATCAGTAAGAAGGATGGAGGACACTGCATTCCAGGATGCACCGTATTTGCCTGTTGGGCAGAAATTCTCTGGGGGAGAAGGCTAGTCATACTGCAGTCCCTTAGCCCAGCTTCAGGCTGGAGCTAAAACTTCTAACATAAAACTAGTAGATGAATTGCCAGTATAACCCCAAAGCACATTAAAAACTAGAAGGGTGCATCTCTTGTGTGTATATGTGTAGTTGCTAAAATCATGTTCATTGTAAAAAGTTCAAGTAATTGAAAAAATACAAAGTATAAAATTACCCCCCAAATTATACTACCTAGAAATAACCATTATAACCATAAGAAGACCATCATTCTAGATATGGTAGAACATAGGTGAGTTGATAGATATGTTAAATGGCACATAGATATTCTAAGTGTGATGATACTATTGTAATAAGTAAATAAATTGTTCTTAATTTTAAAATACACTTAAATTGAGCAAAAAATAAAGAAATTAAAATAAACCTTAAAAAATGGCTGGTTTAGATGCTTAGTGACCCACAGGATATTTTATCTTAAAAGTCCTTTAAAGTTACATTTCTTACCTAAACTCAGATCTGAATTCATTCTGCTCAACTATATATCTGTTTATATTTATATATCTATTTATATATCTATATGGTTTAAATCTTACTATATATTTGTTTTAGTCAATATCATTGACTTTTTACTATTTAATACTTCTATATTCTTTTATCATCAAGATTTTTTTTGTGTTTGTTCAGTAATTCTCATTTTCAAAGTGGTCTAAACTTAGTTCTATATTTAAATGGGATAAATGTATTTAATTAATTATTTTACTATAAGTTTTCTATTACCGATTCTTTATTGCAGTTAATCCCTTCATTTCTTCATTAAGTAATGTATTTGAGGTCCTTTAGGGGCTGTATGCTATAACTGAGAATCTCCATCTCTACTTTTCTTTGCTGTTTCTAATTCATTTTGTCATTGACCTACTTTTGCTTACTATGATCCTTTCCTCCTTTTTTCTCTGCATAACATATCTTTGGATTTATTATAATGTTTATTTTTTAAATCAGATTTCATATTTTCTGTGCTGCATAATAAATGAATTCTACTTGGCTCTGTTCCTACCTTATCTGAGACCTTTGTTTGCTTTCTCTGAGCAATGGTTTGAAGACTAAACATTCCACTCTGCCTACCGTGCTGAAATGAGAAGATAAAGCAGAGAAATGAGGTCATCTGAGTCTCCGGGCAGCCTCTGTTAAAGGTCACACACTCTGCTTTTCTTCTGAGGTTTTTATTAAAGACCCTGTACCAGGATTTAGCGCAGGCAGAGTCAGAAAACATTCCACAGAAAAGATAACCCTCAGGTTTGAGATGGCCTCCCCCATTTTTGGAGCCCCCTACTCTCTGTCCTAAGCCATTTCCATTATAACTACTCTCTTGGTCCCCTCTTCCTGTCAGAAAAGGGTTAAGGATAGTTGCTCAGAACATTTTGCTCCAAATTTGGAAGTATTCATTATTGGTGAAAAGTACTACTCATGCTTTGATGACTCACCAATACTACTTCTGAAAGGCAAAGATATCTATATTGTGGTCTTTTATTTCCTTAGAAGATTTATTTTGAAGTTTTTTAGCAAGCGATCATACCTCTGTCCTTGTTTTCTTGCTGCTGCTGATCATTTTTTGACTCAAGGTGGGAGGTATTTTGTTATTGTCATTGTTTATTTAGTTGGGTATTAGGCGAGGCAAGTCTGATTTGGGCCATGGCTGGACTTCCCCTAGTATAAAAGCTAACTTTTAAAATATTCAAAATAGTTGTTTGGAAGGATGGAGAACAACCAGGTCAGGTCAGCAACTCCTGACAGAGGAAATGTGTTTGTGTTCAGCCCTGCATTCACCCGAGTGTTCTCCTTGAAGGCATTTAAGAGCCCTGGTCCATGAAAACAGAACCCAGACAACAGTAAAGGTCAGAGTTCAGGACTACTGGTGCAGCCAGGTTCAGAATGTTAAAGTGTCACAGATGGTAGCCACAGAGACGGGAAACCCAGGAATACTCTCATAGAAATGCCCCTGGGATCTTGGCCATTTCTTGGGCTGCTCAGTGTCTGTTGAATCTGTGGGAGACCTAGTAAAATAGCAGCTGCCGGGGGTCTGAAAGCTAGGTGGACATGTCAGAGATCTCAGAATCCTCAGAAAGACACTGGAGTTGAACCAAGTCAGAGTTCTGAGAGCTTTGTGAACATCCTGGACATTTGACTAAGACCTCTGAAAGACCATATGCTAAGAGTGAGGAATAAAGGCAATTATCTAGGGGTAACAGTATATCTGAAGTACACCTCTTCCCTTCAACAACTAAAATGAGGCCTTGATAGGGATAAGTCAGTGTAACTCCAGGGAGAAAATTACCTTTGAAACCAAAATCAGTCAAAGGGAGAAATAAAGTGGGAGAAACCCGCTTATTGCTTATAAGTAGTCATCCACTTCTGCTCGCTCATGTCTCTCATTACCTGGCTGCAAAAACGGACCCCACCCAACCTCTCAGGTCCAGATATTCCCTTGCTCCCCCATGTAATCACCTTTTGATATGTAGATGGACTACTTTTCTCCACCCCTTGGAAACACCTACTGATATGGAGATGCACTAAGGCCAGGCAAGAGATTCTGGAAATACTGCAATTTTACCCACAGTCAATCCACCTATAAATTAACTGCCAAAGCAAAACTCAACACTGTGGGAACAATAACAATCCAGAGCATCTATAATTATCATCTATAATGTCGTGTACTGTATTAGTTTGTTTGGATTGCCATAATAAAATAGCAAAGACTGGGTAACTTAGACAACAGAAATGTATTTCTCACAGTCTGTAACCTGGGATTCCAAAATCAAATCTCCAGCAAAATAGACTTCATTCCGAGGCCTTTTGTCTTGGTTTGTAGGTGGCTGTCAGTCCACTGTGTGCTCACATGACCTCTTCTTTGTGCCCACAGAGATAAGGAGAGCTCTTTTATATCTTTCTTATAAAGACACTATTCCTATCAAATCAGTGCCCCAACCTTATGACCTCATACAACCTTAACTATTTCTGTTAAGATCCTTTCTGTTTGCAAACAATTACGAAGGGAATTAAGGCTTCAACACATGAATTATGAAGGGATATAAACATTCAATTCATAGCACATACTATAGAAATTGCTATATAGGCAAGAAGCATGAAAAAAATTGCCAATAATAAAGAGATAAAAATCATTAAAAGTAACCAATAGATGACCTACACATTGGAGTAAGTAGACTAGGACTCAGATATCTAAGATTACTGTGCTAAAGCCAATAGAGGAAATTACAAATAAAAATATAAAGCATTGATCACATTTTCATTCATTTGTGTATTCCAACAGAGAAATAGAACCTATGAGAACAATCAAAAAACCTTTAGAACTATACAATAGAATACTTGAAGAATTCACTTGTTGGGTTAACAGAAGACAGGATTAGTAAATTCAAAGATGTCCAAAAAGAACCACAGCAGAAAAAAAGAAAAAGAATAGAAAGACCTAAACAGAGCATGAGAAATGTACAATAAGGTTAAAGAGTTTAACATACATGTAATTGGAGTTCTAGAAAGAAGAAAGAAAGAATGAGATACAAGCAATAGATGAATCAATAATAGCTGAAAATTTTGAATACAAAAGATAGAAATCCTCCAATTCAAGAAGCTCCATGAGTCCCAAGCAATAAATAAATAAAAACCACACTGAGCTGTATCACAGCCAGTTTACTGTTACTGAAAATCAAGGTAGAGAAAATATTAAGAACTTCCAGGAAAACAAAAATGATACATTATTTTTACAGAAAAAAAACAGCAATGAGTAGTAATCTCTCAATATGAACTAATGAAGACATAAGACAATGGAATGACTTCTTTAAAGTGCCAAACTAGAATTCTGTACTTGCTGAAATAAATCATCCTCAGACAAACAAAATTTGAGAGTTTATTGCCAGCAGAACAATGGAGAAAAATAAATGATTCCAGGTGGAAGTAAGAACATTCAAGTAGTAATTAGCAACTACAGAAAGAGCCAAAATATGTAAAAATAAATGGCTATCACCCAATAAAAGCCACAAGCATTAAGATGTCTTGTGAGAATAAAATAATATCTAGAGGCAAAATATATGACAATAGCAAGCAGGTGAGAGAATATTAAGGAAGTTAGGCTTCTATAAAATTTCTTCCATCATTTGGAATATGGAAAAATTACTAATTTAAAATCAACTAATAATTTAAGAATGCATTGTGCAATTTCTAGGAAAACACTAAAAGAATTCAGAAGTCTATTAATGGAGAAGATAAAGTGAAATAAATGTACTTCATTAGTATAAAAGAAGTCAGAAAAGGACTAAAGGAACAAATAGATGGTACAAATCAACAGCTAATAATAAAAGAGTAGACTCAAATCCAACGCAGTAATTATATTAAATGTAAGTGTATTATATGCTCCAATTAAAGGATAAGGTTTGTCAGAATGCATTAAATTATGTGACTATATATGTGTGTGTATATATATGTATATACACACACACACACACACACACACACACACACACACATATATATATATATACACTTTTACAAAAAATACACCTTAAATATAAAGACACGGATAGATGTGAGAGTTAAAAAAGTGGAAAAAATATGCCATGCAAACATTAATCAAAGGGAAAGGGCAATTCAGCAACTGAGCTTCATTCCTGCTATTACATATATGAAAGTCAGCCCAAAGTCCATGACCTTAATCTCTAGGCTCTACTGCTTTCATAATACAACTGAGTTCATCTCTCTTAGTAAGATTTCCTTTCCTTGACCAAGGTTGATTCCCTCCATTCTTCTTTCTCACACACAGTTCTCCTGCTGGTGTTATTAGGAGCATGGCAATAAGATAATTTGGAATAAGCATGTGTAGAGAAAAGTAAGCTATGGTGATGATCTGTGTATCTTTTGCATAGGAGTATCACTCTGAATCCCTCTCCCTGCCATGGTGGACAAGTTGTTATCATTATATACCCCTCTATTAGAAAAGAGAGAAGACAGGGGATGCCTATATTTGACTACAAAAGCAAGTTTCTAATTGAGCAGATTTTTGAACCATAATCCCTGAACAAAATTTAGTTTTTAGGAAACCATCTCTGTTTAAATGATTTTCCAGATCACTGGAGATTAAACTGTCCTAGTAGAATTGGAATTCTTATTGAATTCTTATTGCTTTTGCCTTTATTGATTTCTGAGTGGGCAGTAGTGAGAGAGACTGAGACGTGGCTGGGTGGAGGTTGGGGAGAGAGGGAGATGGTGGAAAGAGGGAGAAATGGTGGAGAGAGAGAGAGAGAGCCTATCTGTTCATAGTGAATGCAATTTATAGCTGCTATAAGCTGTGTGCAAAGAAATTAATAAATTCAAAGGGAATAATAAATGATTTTATTTGAAGTAAATAATGCTCAGATGATATTAGATGCTCTTTACCTAATAAACTGGCAGGAAATTAGAAACATATTTGCAGAGTTCTGACAATGTGTGAGACCAGAAATAACATATTAATAATAAAAATTGGCCTACCACAGAGTCAATGTGAAAATCTAAATTTACTTTTATAGGAAAGAATAAGTGGTTTTCCACTTTCTAACTGCCTTAATGATACATGAAAACAATTTTGAACTGGGTATTTTTTAAAACTCACAAAGTAGGATGAAATAATCAGACACATGATCTGTGGTTAAGACACCATATGCAGCAGGGTCATTCTCTTAGCTGTTCTACCTCCTATATAGAATTGAAAGAACAAACTATTCTTAAATGAAGTGGTATTTTTATAAAACCAGTTGATATTTATGGCCATGGACTGGAATGAGAAAATAGTGAAGTAGGAAAACAGTGAAGTAGTGCTGGGTGAGTAGGCGTCAAAGGCTCATGAATATTTCACCAGCTACTAGAAATTCTAACGTTTAACAGCAGTCACCAACTGATTCAGATAAGCAGTGAACTCAGGGAAAACTGTAGAAGATAGAAATATTACAATTTTATTCACCACTTATCCATAGCTTTTAGCACAGTGCCTGGCACTGAGCTAGAAGTGAGTTTGTTTGAATGATTCAAACTGATAGAATAAAAGAAAGTGTATGTATAATCCATAGATGATTCAGCATAAAAGGAGTTCACTTAATTTCTGGTTTAGTATTTCATCTTGTTACCTGTCCCTGGCTATCTCCAAAATTCTAACTAAATGGACAAGAGAAGACATTAATAAAGATGAAACCTCACACCAACACCAAAACGTAAAGCCAGCACTTAAATAAAACCAACCCTTTCAAGAGTTTAGGATATATTCTTCCACATTTTTTAATGTATTTAAACATAAAGACATACTCCCACAAACAAGCATTGTGTGGATTATAATCTAAAAGTTATTTGTTTGCTCATTTTGTTTTAGAGATCTTTTCCTGTCATTATCTATGTGTGTGTCTCACGGATTTCTACTGTGGCATGGTATTAAGGAACTATGTACCAAATACAATTTATTCATTTTACTATCTGGAGAATACATTGTAAAGAAACACTATCCATCATCTTTCAAAAATGCAAGGAATCCATATATAATGACATAAAAATATTTCTAACACCAAACAAGGTAAAGTATGTAAAATATGTTATCATTTATCTAAAAAAGAAACCCAACCAATATAATTTCTTTGTGGATAGACACACATATACATGGCTAAATATATACACATTCATATATGAAGGATATAAAGCAAATAAAAGAAAGCAGTTACCTCTTAGGAGGTATCTAGGGTGGGTGTTGGTAAGTAAAGGGGGTGTAGGCTTATCTGTAATGCTTTAGTTTTATTTAGCTTATCTTATAGTGAATTATATGTATTATATTACATAGACAATAAAAATGACATTTTTCTTTAAAAAATAAAGAAAGTGTCAACTATAAAGTTAATACATATATTCTGGAAATGGTAGAAAAGCTTGTCAAGGAATATTGCTCCAACTGCAGCAAAATTATCAGCACAGATATGAATAAATGGTTGGATTCTATAGAGTTATATCTCTCACATGAATGCTGCCAAGATGCCCATACACTTATCACTGGTGGTTGTGAACAATACTGTAGCCAGCTTGCTCATGAAGGGTGATGATGGAAAGATATTAAAGTAAATGCTGTCATTCATGTCACACTCTGGGCCTGGGAACAGGCGCCATGCTGCTGTCAGCCCTGCTGGTCTGTGTCAAATTAGTGCTACCACACCGATGAATGCACAAAGGGCTCACTTCTATAGAAGCCTGATTCCAGTACAGTTGCCTGAAGGTACCCTTTTCTACATTTCACACAATTCCAGTAGTTACCTGAAGGTATGCTTTTTTACATTTCACACAGAGGTTGCCTTTACTCCTTTTATCCTTTAGCTAGGTAGTAATATCAGGCCATGGTATTGCTAGAGCTTCTTGAAAAGCAAACACCAAAATTTACAATTTGCCTTTTAATATGCACCAAGCTCAGTTTCATTGGTGGGTAAAACAAGAAAACAAATGAATAGCTATTTCTAGGTGTTTCCCAAAAAACGTCATATGAAAGCAATTGTCTTTTCATCTGAGTCACTTAAAGATCTGTAATTAAAGTGAAATTTTAACTAATAAAAGAACTGAGAATGCTTCAGTTCTGACACAAAGAAGTGACTGAACTGTGAATGGAACAAGAATAACCTGAGATTGGCAGAAGGATGTCCATAAAATCTGGGTTAATGTAAGAAAATAAATCTGGAACCAAGGAGCAGAGAACTGGTTCTCCTGAGCCAAGCTGCCCCCAAAGATTTTACTGGTTCTCTGACAGAAATACGTTGGAAAGTCATGTCAAAAGACTAATGTGCCATATGTGCACATTTATGTAATTATTCCTGAGTTCTTAAAACAGTCATTCTTTGATTATATATTTTTCTGTTTGTCTTAAAGTCTCAAGTTCTAGTTCTAGACTGGATAGACCCTCCACCTAATCATTTTGTTAAGATTCTGCACCTCCAGTAAGCAGACCTCTTATCAAAACCGTTCTTTGAAAAAATCTTAATCATTTAAAAAAACATTAGTACTGTTGTGAATCATATAGGCTGATGAATACATAGCAAGAGAGGACAAAATAGATATCTATAGAGGCTTTCAAGCATTGTAATCCCGGCTGGTAAAGGAAAAGGGGAATGAATACCTGAAGAGAAGTTCTTCTGTTAGAACATGGATCTATTCTTACAGCACGATATGAAAAGCTGTGGAAACGTTTGCCTAATATTAATCAATTTGCCAGCGAACCATAACCAGAGAACCTTGGCAAGGACTGGGGTTACACAGACCTGGAAGGACAAGCCGACGTGGAAACACATAGATGTTAAAGCCTAGGGAGCTGTCAAGTGAAAGAGGCTCAGAGAGGCAGGTTTTATATGAAAGTCAAAATATAGCAGCAAGAATCTGAGACCTGGACACAAACAGAAGCAGAAGCTGGTAGGAGCTGAACAAGTACGTATATCTGTTTGACAATTGTTTATGTAGGAATTCCAACCTCTTTTCACTGCCTACCAGATTCCCAAGCCCTCAGCTACAGTATCACTACTCTCTCAGCTATAGTATCACGAGTCCATGTTCTCCAGTAGAAAGCCAACAACACCAAGGTCCATTTGTCCTCCTCCCTCACTTTCTCTCTCTATTAAATGTACCTGTCTGATGTCCTTTTCCCTTAGATTCTGGCTGAGTGACAAAAGCAGTTTGACAAATTAATTCCTGCCACATGTTAACTGGGGCACCAGCATCACGGAGAAGATCCAAATCAGCGTATGTTGAAATTGCCACTTAATAGCTGTGTGTCTGAGCTGTAAGTTGTTATGCCTGTAAAAAGCGGACAATAATCTTTGTTAAAGTTCTTGTGAGGATGGCGTTAGGTAAGTTATGACATGAGGTTCTGGATGGTTCTGGAAGACAGCATTCAATTATTTTTTTGGAGGGAGAGAAGGTAAAGTTAACATTTAAAGTTGCCAATAGTTTTCTGTTAATAGAGGTGGAGGCATCAGTAGGGAAGATTTGTTCTAGGTCTTTCTGATTATGTAGATAGAAGCCAAGGCATTGTTTGTTTTAGGGAAAGAATACAAGGGAGGAGTTTGTTTATTTGTTCCTTTGTTGTGAGTTTGTTTGTGGTGGTTTGTTAAGAGTCTGAGGTTTGGTCACTGTCCTTAGGGAACATAAAGGCTCCCCCTTTTCAGATCTCTTTGCATCCATGAGTTTTAAACAGAGGTAAACAGGACCTACAAGGCAGAAGGGCATAGTAAACTAGATCTCATGCCTTTTGAAGTTCAAAGGTATTGAGCCTGACTGATGGATTGGGGTGACCTGACAGAGGCTACCAGCTCCAGAGGCAAGTAAGGGACATCAGGTTATTGAGAGGAAATTCCTTATTTCCATAAGGAATGGGAATGTCTGGATTGGCTGCCTGAACTCAAAACCAGGACCTTAGTTGTGAGGTGGGGTGTACCAGGGCATGGTGCACGCTAAATTCTGATAGAACGGGAACTGGGTAAGAATTGAAATCTCAAGTGATGAGATCGGGCTTCCCAACCTTGGGAAGCTGGAAGCAGGTAGGCAAAGGAGTGGCATGAGGTCAGGACTGATAGAGGTGGCTGTACGATATCCAATATTTTTAACATAAACTGGAAGTCATTTCTTGTCATCTAGCTCTTTATCAACCCAAGGGGAAGTTGGGAATATTTCCCAAACTGGATTCTTCTAGGAAAGAGAACAGAGCAGGAGTCTCAGTTTACTCTGATAATTTATATATGATTTTAAGCATTGGTGTCAGGGACTTGGTGCCTGCAATAGAAGCTGAACACCACTATTATGTTTATAAAAGTAAAAAGACGGGATCAACGAGGTTGGGGTATGTAACTCTGGGGAAAATCGCAGGGCAAAATACCTTGGAAACCGAAATCAGTCAAAGGGAGAGATAAAGTTTAAGAAGCCTGTTTATTTCTTACAAGCAGTCTTCCCATCTCTCTCCTGACCAGGCTGCAGCAGAAGAGTGTTCCACCCAACCTCTCTGGTCCAGATAAACCCTTGCACACCCATGTAATTACCTAGTGATATGTAGATGACTAATTCTCTCCAATCCTTGGAAACACCTATTGATATGCAGATGCACTAAAGCCAGGCTAGAGATTCTGGAAATACTGCCCTTTTACCCATAAGGTGTTATCAAAGGAACTCCAGATACCTGTTTAGGAAGATACCTTATGGGGCGGCATTACCTATTGGGTTTATAGTAACCATAGTCTGGCTTTCAGACCTCAGTTCTCAGAATTGACTGAGCTCATCCTACTCTCATTGCTCAATCTTAATAAGAGATTGAAGTATATATGTCAGGGATGATTAAATTTTACTGTGCACATCAATTTCTTGTGACCAGAAAGTTTGTGTTCCTCATTCAGATCACACTCTTTCTTGTATATCTGGAAAGTAAAATAATATTCACTTTCACTTTAAATAATATAAAATTGTCACAAAGGAACATTTCATCTGGAATTGGCCATTCATTAAAAAGAATGAAGAATTGTTACTTCATTCTTTTTCATTTTTAAGGTTTTTTTAAGTATAACTTTCTTATTAATTTGAAAAATATGTATCTGCTGTACATAGGCAATGGGAGGGATCTCTCTGTATACCCCAAATCCATATGCACCCAGAAAAGAGGACCCAGCTTCTCTTTTCCTCTTCCTTACTCTCTTTTGTTCTCTTTCTGGAAGGGATACAATGAATCTGATTAGGCAGTTTCATCCTAAATTCAATCAAATTCCACACCCAGGTTGGAGTTAAAATACTTTTCCAAACCCTTCTATCATCCAATTACAGAAAATCTGTCAGTTTCTTCCCATATCCATTGTTTTCCTAGTGCAGATTTCAGTTTTAACTCCCCAAGGAAAAGTTACTGATTTCCCTATTCCCACATTTTCCATGGGACACCTCGGTGCTGTTTGCATACACAGCAGCTTTGCAGTCACTGCACGACATCAAGACTGGGATCCCAAGTGTAGAACTGTTCCCCTTCTGTCGCATATTTCACAAAGCATAACTCTCTTAAGGGGAGGCAATATTAACATGGGATTATTAATTTTAGAAAACGTCTGCACGTATTAAATAATTACTCCATCTACAGACAGTATCAAGTGGTGTGTCTTACAGATGAGCTCAGACGTCAGAGGGCCCCTCCCACCCCCTGTGCTGGAGTCGTTCGTGGGTGCTGCTGGTTCCAGAGCCAGTTTGCTGTCCAGAGCCTGGTACTGCCTCCAGCTGTCACGTGACTTCGTTCAGGGGGCTCCAGCTTTCCAAAAATGCTCTTGAGCATTTGGCTGTCATCTTTCCCCATTACCTAGAAGCATTCCATAAGGAATGACCTTTAGTCTTCGGAAACACTAGGGTGTTTCTTTTCCATAGAGCTTTCAGAGCCAGGCTTTTCACCAACATGAAATATTCCAGCAACCTTGGTGGGATAAGAAGAGTCTGAGATTTGGGTGCTTTCTGGATGGCATTGCCCGTGACTGATCTAAACCTTCACTTTATAGTGAAGTGGCCTTCCCTTCAGAGCTACTTACTAAGTTAGGAAGTATCCCCAGGCCTCCCCTGGGTGGATAAAACCATCACTTGCTGCCTTACAAGATTTTGCTTTTAGTATGCTGTGACAACATACTTAGGTTACTTTTGGCTCAGGGAATAGTTTATTTGTGGGATTAGTGGCAAGGATTTGTTAACAGCAAGAACAGAACATGGAGCTATTTCATTTTGAGTTTTGATCCCTGCATTAGATAAACTCCATAAAGTTTTCAACAGTTGTTTCTTTCTACATTTTGATATAAAACAGCAGGCTTAAAATCTGAAACACAAATGAAGTATTAGATTAAAATACTACCTGTTTCTTTTAGCTATGGACATTCTGTTGCTCCATGAGCAAGAAAAACCATAGGATAGATTAACTGGTTCACAATAAATTAGAAGCACTTGAATTAATATGTGCACCCTCACTGGGAGGCAGATAAACATTATTCTCATTTTAAAGATAAAGAAAGGAGTAAATGACTTACTTTTTGTGCCCAGCAAGTCAGGGTATCAAGCCAGGAGATGAGGTCCTATAAAGTTATCACTGAGACATTATTTTTATTAAATGCAATAGGCTTCTAGGTGATTAATATGCTCAAACTGTAACAACTAGATTATCAACTTCATATTGCCAGTATTGGTAAAAGTAATAATCTCTAACATTCTGATAGCCCTTTTATGACATTCTAATTTTTTTGCTCTACCATTAGCTTCATTTTAATGATAAGGATATGTGGCCTAAGAGTATCTTACCTTAATTTACAAACTTAGCAATTACTGGATACTACTTACTTTTATTTTCTTAAATATGGAGTATGGACTGAGTTTTGTAAAATGTATATTTGGCCATTTAATCTTCTAAATCTAACTTATCTGTGTCACTTATTTATTTAACAAACATTGAGGACCGAATATACCCAAGACAGTGTCCTGAAGTCTAAGGGTACTTCAGGGAATAATTCAGACAAGGTTCATCTCCTCTAGATTTTATAGTATGTTGGGGGAAAACAATTCTTAAACAAGTTTTGATTCTCGGAAACATTTCTGAGGTGTTTTCTTCACATTTGCACCCTAGCTCTGTTGTCAGGAAACCCAAGCCAGGGAGGTGTCCCTACAAACTAGGTAATGCCTTGAGCCGGGAGAGGGTTCCTGACTCAATCAAGAAAGGATTCACGAGCAGGTTGAACAGTTACAAGCAAAAAGCATTTCAATAACATGGAAGCACACACTCAAAGAGGGAGTGTGGACATGCTCAAGCGGTGAGCGGCAGTGGGGAGGGGTGGGTAGTCTTACAGCTGGAGTTTATGCAGCGGTGGTATATTCATCAGGTCTTCTCAGAACAGGGAGTGGATTTGGGGGAAACAGGGTGACACCTTTTCTGGTCTGTCTCCAAAGTGTCATGATGCTGGGAGGAGTGATTTTTAGCAGGCTAATGAGCATGTAACAAGTTTTGTGGTGACTTTAGGTTCAAACTGTCCTCTATTGGAACCAGCTGGTTTAGACTGGTTGGTAACCATGTCCTTTTGATGTTGTCCTGGTTTAGCCATCCTTTCAACCAGTACTTTTCCCACCTCAGTCAGTCACAACTGTAATGGGCATCCTTCCACTTGCCTTCTGTGTTCTACAACATACTGGTAGAACCAGATACACTGGACATTAGTTGGGGGGTAATTTCTCTGAAAACAAACAAAGAAACAAAAAAGACTCCTCAATTACACATAAAAAAGGCTGGTGGTGTTCAGGACACAGGGGTTGAGATCAAGTATTACAGAGGTTCAGTGCAGTAGGCAGCCTCTGAGGCTGAATTCCCATGCAGAGGCCTAGGCAGGTGAACGTGAGGTACAACACACAGGTGGAATTTTCCAAAGCAGGGGAGGGAGGAGGAGTAGGTTGGTGGGACCTAAGTCAGCCTATGCAGGGGTGGAGTCCAGAATATATATTCAGTAAAAGAGGTGGGGGTGGCCAAGACAGGGTCAGGAGAAAAGCCATAGTGGGTCTTTAAAGGACACCTGTGGCCCCCAAGGTGAGCTGGATGGCAGATGCTGCCTGTAGTGGGGTAGCTCAAAGCTTCCCTTGAGAGCATTCTCTGGGCTATTAATTCTAGTCCGATAGAGGAGAGTATTTCCTAACAGGGTTTATTTATCTCCTGAATGCAACTAGTTGGCAAATGCAAAAACCTTTTATAATCCAATGGAATTGGAAGAGGGAGGGGTGGATCTTATTCTTCTCCGCAGAAAAATCCCTTTCTGGGCTTTCTTTTGTTGGGTAAATGTTTTAATAATATGTTTGGAAAGGAACTGAGACTCTCAAAAGGCAAGTTGAATAACTGGATTGTTGATAGATCTTTTAAGGAGTTGGGGGGGGGGCGCAAAATGGGTAAAGGTGGTCAAAGATACTTTAATCATTTCCAGTTAGAAAATAAGTAAGTCCTGAGGATGTAATGTACAGTGTGGTGACAGTATTATTAATAATACTGTAATTGCATATTTGAAAGTTACTAAGAGAGTAGATCTTAAAAGTTCTCACCATAAGAAAAATAATCGTAACTATGTGTGGAGGTTGATGCTAACTAGACTTACTGCGGTGATCATTTTGCAATATATACAAATATCAAATTATTATGTTGTGCACCTCAAACGAATATAATGTTATATGTCAATTATATCTCAATCACAAAAATGAAGGTGGGTCCAGCTACTACTCTGAGTGGTTCTTTAAGTTAGATCATTTAAATTTGGGGTGGAATCTGAATTTGTTGGGACAAGAGAAAAGAATTTAGACATTTAGGGGAAAAATAGCAAAAAAGATACCTAGTGGCTGATAAAAGAGTTACTTTTAGAGGAAAAAAAGAAACCTAATGGAGATTATTATTTGCTATGAGATGTACAAGTAAATTTGCTCTTTTATTTCCCCAATTTAAATCTTCACTTCTCCTTCATGTATCTGTGAAGTGCATTTGACTTTGGAGCCACTATCAAGTACTGAGTCCTCATTAAAGTTGGTACAGGAAAAACTACAGGTTTTCCATATGGAGAGCCATATGTTCATTACAATATGAGTAATAGTTGCCACTTAGAACTACTATGCCTTGATGCTTTCCTTATGTTATATTGTTGAATTTATCCTTTACTCCGATTATATGATTTGGTGTATAGTTATGGTTTTAGTTACGTTGGCCTTGAATTGACACATAGTACTCGTAACCTCTCATCTTCCATTGGCAAACTTAGTCACCGTGGTAACACTAGATGTAAAGGGAGCTGCAAAATGCAGTCTCCAGCTGGACAGTCTCTTCCCAGAATAGGTCTCTACTTTGAAAGAGGAGCACACACTTCACAGACAGCCATCCTGGCCGTTTCATCCAGGTAGATAGCATCCCCATCGTATAGATGAGAAAAGTGAGTACCTTCCTCAATTCCACCCAACTAGAAGTGAAAGAGCTTGCTCCACATCGGATATTTCTGTAGATGCTTAGTGCATATGCTTTAATTTAAGTTTAAGGCAAAGATTTTGTAAGTGAAATAAGTTTGACAAAATAAAGTTAAGCCAGCAGCCCCAGTTACCAGAATTAAAAGATAGCAGAAGCCATTAAGAAGAATACCTCTTTCTGTACTGATAAGGAATGAACTCCAAGATATGTTGTTACCTGCAGAATAAAGAGCAAGAAGAAGAAAGTATGATACAATCTGTATATTTTAAATCTTTCTTTATACACGCATGTATACTAATGCATACATAGTCTTTTTCTGGAAGGAAGACACATAAGCCACTAGTCCAGTGATTTATTCTGGGGAGGGGGACTGAGGGCTTGAAGAGATACTTACCTTTCCTTATATACCCATTTGCACCTTTTATTAATGCTTTATTACACCCATGCCATTATTTGTGAAAAATTTAAAATTTGAGTAAAACTACAAAAAGTATCAGAAGATAGCATAGCCCTTTTGAGAATTGCTGCTTTCTCTCCAGATTGGAGAGAACTCCTTAGTGATGACCTTTCCCCCACACTTTCTGGTGGCCTACGTGTCATTCCTGATTCCCTTTGACTTGAAACCACAACGACTTCTGGCAGCCTTAGGGGACATTGCCCCAGCCAGTGAACAACTGTTTGACATGCTTCTGCTTCCCATTTCCCAGCAACTGAACCATCTAAATGGACGAAGCACCAGCCAACTGCCCCTCAAATTTACCACTTGTGCCTCATTTATGTTCCCGAGACTGAAAGTCTAGCCAGCCTTTCTGGATGACTGGTCACAGTGCTGCACACATGTAGAAAATCTGTGAAAATACATCGAGATGTACGACTGGCAGAGGAGTACTTTCAGAACAAAGGATAATGAAGTTTCAGAGGTGAATTTCTACAATTAAGGATTTTAAAGGAAACAGGAATCATTTTTTTCCATTCATGTTTATTGGAACAAATTATTAGTGATTTTCATGCCAGCCAGAATCTCGTTAGGACAGGCTTTACTGCGGCCAGAACTGATTTTCACAAACACGAAAGCAGGTGCAAACAACTTAAAAGTAACCTTGAATGGAAATAATTACTACTTTTTATGATCAGGAAAACATGTCTTTGTGCCAGAAAGCCCCTTCCCTATTTGGCAAAGTCCTAACTCCTGCTGCTCATAAAAAGAGAGTTGATCCATTCGTTGAAATTTCTAGATTCCAATGTTTAAAGTTGTTTACTAGAGTTTAGAAAATGCTACATAGGATCATTCAGTCTAAGACAGCATCACAGACAATAATTGTCACTTTGGTGATGTATAAAATATTGTTAAAGTTACTTTTTCTTACTTTTGAGGGTTTCTCTGTTACGAGGGGGAGAATGCAATATAAACAAATGTAGAAATTAATCTTTAATCCTAACAGCTAAGTCTCCTTTACAAATTACATACACAGCAGTTGTCTCCATTAGAAGTTAAAATAATTTGAATTACAACATCAGGACAAAATTTATAACTGAATTTTTTAGAACATAGGCTCTATTCAGATGTTATACTGCATTCTTTAATCAGAACATGATGCGCTGCTGGGAATACGGATGGAGAAATATTAATTGGCTTTCCATATAGTCTCAAATTTTTCATGCTGTTTGGGGTATGGTACATATTACATACATTCTTTAGTTTGTTTATATATTTACTCATGCCAGATAGACATTTTTAAGATAATTCACTTTAAATGAATTTGGATGGTTAAAAGAAAAGCTAGTACACAATTCACAAAAGATAGTCTGTTTTCAGTCTAGAAATGGCTATTTTAGCTCAAATATCAACTTTTTAAGTGAAATAAAAGAGCTAGCAATTATTATTGAGTACTTAGAAATGAGAGTGAAAATCAATTCCAGATGCTTTACTAATAGCCTTTTTGTTTGGTGGCTTGTTTTCTTTGTTTTTTTTTTGTTTTTTTTCATTTTTGCTTTTTTTGTTGAATTCTTGCCCCACAAAACCTTAAAACTCAAATGTGATCTTGGGTGTTTTCCATTTGCTAGACTCTGTTACCAATCAATTGAACTGAAAGCAACTTATTTCTATTTAAAAGCTCATTTCATGATATTCTGGTTCACCAATGCTTTTAATCTCATTACAAATGACAGTATATCCCAACGTTAACTAATGGACTTCTGTCTGTCAAGGAACAACAGCAAAAGCAAACTTCATCTCTGGTAGAGAAGATCTATTTGTATAACACTTTGCCTTCTACTCTTCAAACTCCTCTGGTGCCATCTTCTATATTTCCCTCATCTCTGCCTTCATCCCTTCGTAAACTCCTTTGCAAATTCCACCTCTACCATACCTCTGAATACTGGAGCCCTTGGAAGCTGTTAAGTGCGTCCCCCTTTTTTCCTCTCTCTTCCTAAATTTTCTCTGGCAGTCCTACAGTTTACACGCTATCTCTGTGTACGTGATGCCTACACTCACATAACATAGGAGAGCTGCGACATTTCTAGTGCCTGGGACAGGAGGCCCCAAAGGCTGAGAGCGATACAATACTGTGCGAGGACCCCACCCTCTAGAGAGGAGGCTAGTCACGTGGGGAGGTCATGCGTCTAAAAGGCAACTGGGAGGTCGCAGCAGCCAGAAGTACAGGTTTCCTTGGAGGAAACTGTCAATGTACCATTCATGTCCCCCACGTTCTCCACCCAGCCAGGATGGAGGGGGGAATGCCCCTGTCATATTTTTTTTTTCCAAGTAAGTTTAGTTAATATCCACCATCTCATATAGAAAAAATGAAAGGAAGGAAGGAAGGAAGGAATGAAGGAATGAAAGAGAAGGAAAGAAGGAAGGAAAGGTTTTTTTCCTTGTGATAAGAACTCTTAGAATCTACTCTTTAAACTTTCAAATATACCATATGGCAGTGTTAACTATAGTCATTATGTTGTACATTATATCCTTAGTACTTATTTGTCTTATAACTGGAAATTTGTACCTTTTTGACCACCTTCATCCATCCCTCTCATCTCAAATCATGTGACTAAGGATCTGTGAGAAACATTCAGAGTTTAGCAAACAAGTTCTGAAACACACAACGCCTAATACCAGACTCCCTCCCAGGACATGTAAAAAGCTCAAGACAGAGAAAAGAAAGTTGTGGTGGGGTGAGCTGCAAGGTCACACACTCAGAACAAAGATGTACATTTTCCAGGCTTTAAATGTGGATGTCATGAGCTGTCTTGAAGCAGGTCCTTGTCAGGAAGACTTCCTGCCTGGCATGACGTGCCTTCTGCAGAAGCTGTTCACTTTTGCCCTACTCAGAAGGTACCAATGACACATTTCAATCATACCAGCTATTTCTCCTCTGTCCCCTGAGCCCTTTGGAATCCTGCAGAGACCCAGAGCAATCATAAGCTGCTGGCAGAGCTGAGGTTATACCCCCTGTGGGGCTCAGAGTTCACATCTGGGACAGCTGGGGCAGAGCAGAGATTTCAAATTGGATGAGTATCTGGAACTTCAACAGTTTGGAAAGTATAATGGGTTTTTATGTTGCCTGATACTGATCTGAGAAAACATGAGATTTCCCCATTCAGGGGGCGGGAAAGAAAAATTCAGCAGAAAGGAGTTAAAAAGATGGATTAGGGAAAATACAAAGCTGCTTTGCACTTTCAACCTACTGGGTACAAACCCTTCGGAATAATGGTTGCACTTTCGTTATAACCAGAGGTAAAGCTCTCTGAGGTCTGCAATTAAATATCCAGCTGAATACTGAACACTCTATGTAGGTGCTTTGCAGGCATCTCTAAACTCAGCAGGACCAAAATTTCGGAGCAGCCCCTCTCAACGCCGACCTGACTCTTCCTCCAGCCTTTCCTACCTCCTTACAAGTCTCTGTCATCCACCCACTCTCCCAAGCCAGGAAAACAGGAGGGATCCCTCCCTCCTTCCATCATCCAGCTAATATTTTAGCAAGTCCTGTTGATTCTATCTGCAAAATGCGTAACAAATCCATCCTTACCCACCCACAGCTACTGTTATAACTCTTGTCTAGGGTACAATCATCTTGCTCCAGACCACACAAAGATATATGCCATGTCTTTCTCAGTCTTTCCACATAGCAGCCACAGTGATTAATTCCATAACCATTTTATTAAGGTGTCTCAACAAAAAGCAGTGCTTTCTTTTGCCAATAGGTGCTGAGCCAGTTTCTCTCTAAGTGGCATTTTCCCAGGCAACAGCTCAGCCTGATTCCCTAAGTTTTCAGTCACTTTTGACCAGTTGGTCTCCATTAGCCTCTGAGACTCAGACCTGTTTATTTGAACATTTTATCCTGATTCCCAGTCCAGCTGTTCTCCCCACCGCGTCAGGCCACATGGCACTCAGAGTTCACGTGGCTCCAAGCGGAGAGGCTCTTGCACTTCTTGACTATTTACCTCTCTGGATCTGGAGGATGGAGAAGAGACTAGGGTGGCAGGATTCTCTCCCTTGTAACTGCGTCTGCAAGGCCACAGACATCTTCTTGTTTGCTTGGTAACTGCTATTCTAGCTCATTGTGATCTGCAGAGGACAGGTGGATGCCCTCTCCTGGGCCTTGGTCGTCCCTTGGAACATTCAGCCCCATCTTCCTGCTGCCACCCTGCCACAGCAGCCTGTGCTGTATCCTTATGGCACTTATCCTTATGGAATCTTCCACATGATGCTGCTGACAAGTTGGCAGCTCCATCCTGTCTCTAAAACCTCTAGCATATCTACAGGGAGATGTGAGAGGCAAGTTCCTCCCATCTCAGAACCTGGGAATCTATTGGGGTTGGAAGCCCATAATATGCACTGCCTAGAATGCTTCATATCCTACCTTAGCAGCCCAGGGCCGGCCAAACACTGGCTAAGCTCCCATCTAACCAAGTCCTAATTGTTGGGCTGTCCTTGCATCTGCTTCACCTCCCCTAATAAACTCCAAGGCTTGTCCAGGAAGGAGGACAAAACAAAAATGGAGGTTATGTAATAACCTCATCCAAGAATCTCAGAAATCAGTTCTTAGTTCTTCCTAGAAGAGCATTCCTGCATCAGTTTATGTAAACGAGTACGTTGCCAACTGAAGCCAGTTAGTTATGTTTCTATCATTTACAAACCAGAAAACAGTGAAGATTTCTATGTACAAAGCACAGGGACTTACATAAATGCAAACGGAGTGAAGGACCAAGTGCAAGAGCGAATTCAGCAGGAGCATTTCCTGTTCTAATATGCGGCTTTCTGGTTATTGTTTGTCTGCTCGCTTTGTTCTGTTTTATTTTAAATTGTGCGTGACTAGTACAGTGCTACTCAAGGCACGGCCTATGACAGAAAAAAGTACAGACACTGAGAGTAAGCACGTGGAATTGAGAGCGATTTGACATTGCCATGACATCCAGGCACATGATCAGTGAATTCATCTTGCTGAAAAAGGAAGAGGCCAGTTTGGGTGTTTTCTTTATATTTCATTTTCCTAGTAATTCATTCTTACTGTTTTTTTCAAAAATAGTAATCTATGGTGGAGTGGGAAAGAGAGAGAGAAAAAGGAAAAAAGCAAGCAAGCAAGCAAGCCGCCTCTTCATCACAATTAGTTTAAGAATTACTGCTCTGGTGTATGTTATATATTCTCTGCAACCTGCCTGAAATTCCATATATAAAGTACAGAAGATAAAGTCAGCACATAAACACTCAACTCCACAACTCTGATTCTCTTCGCTGATAATTTGCCCTCCCTCCCACTGACGTTCTTTCCCACCCCATCCAACTATACGCACCTACTCTTTCCCCACCTACCTGACCAATTTTCTCATCACCATACTGCCATCCACAGCTTTCTTCGGTTATTTTGCTTGAAATGCTGTTTAAACTAAAACATATATTGTAGTTCCTAAATGAAAATGTTTAGGTGGCCCACAAAAGCTCATGACCCTCAATAATTTTTTTATGTCCTAGTGTGCCTAAATTTCTTTACAGTTTATCATAAAATTGCATTCCTAACTTTTCAGATTGAAGATTTCAGAGGTTATATAAGCCCTCTTTCTTTAAAAAATTGTTCAGGAAGCTTAGTGAGTCAGTTTGCATTAGGAAAACCAAGACTGAGACAAGCAAGCAATGTAATGTTTATGTAATGATGTTGTTACATATTTTTCTAAATGCAATCTTTTGGAAACTCTCTTTCTAATTAAAAAATAAACATGAGCAAATTAAAATCAGATAGGTTTATCTCAGTGCGCTTATAGTGGCTCAATACCTACCAAGAAGAAAGTGCTTTGTAAAGGATCAGCTGAAGGACTGACTGCCTTTCCCCTCGGTCACATTTGTTTTATTGTCAGTGTCAGAGCCTGGTGTTACTTTGCTCCTCCACATGGAAAAAATACGCCAATTTATCCCTGTACAAGATGGTAAGACTAAATCTTTGGGGCCTTATATTTGGGTTTCCCATGTGCTCGGTTAAAGATTTGCTTAAAACAAAAGCATAGAAAATATCAACTGTATGTGGAATTCTACAAGTCAGCTTTTTTTTTTTACATTTTAATATTTAATGTTCAGATATATATTTCAGTAAAACTATGAATACTGAATTATTTAATACGGTTGAAAGATTCTAGAAATGAGAAGAGGGCAAATAGCTCAACAGGGAGGATGAGAACAAGGAGAGACCATGAGTTTTGGGGGGGAATGTGTGTGTGAGTGTGTGTGAGTGGGGGGGATGTATGTGTGTGGAATGTGGGGGTGAATGTGGGGGGGTGTATGTGTGTGAGTGTGTGGCGGTGAATGTATATGTGAGTGTAGGAGGAAAAAGAGGAGGAACACAAGCAGGTGGAGGATGAGGAAGGCTACGGAGAACGACAGCTCACGGCATTTTTTTCCCCCAAAAGATGGAGAGGTTAAAACATTCTTTATCTCCTCGTCCTCTGATTTTATAACGCTCTCCATTTTCTCCACTTCCCCCTGCTCCTCACCATTTGTGGCCCGAGTAGGTGTTGCTAAAGGGAGGAATGCACGCTGGCTCCACTCTCTCCCTGCTGGGCATTGGTGCCCCAGGATTTCAGTAACACCCGACTCACAGCGACCTTCCCGCCCCTCACCGTCACCCCGGAATCTGCCTTTGCTTCTCCCCAGGCCCCACAACCTCAAAAGAAACACGTCAAGAAGGTGCTTAAAAGAGTTATATAGTGAAGGTTTTGGTGAGGATAAACAGAAATACACAGCCCTTGAGCCAAATATTACCACCACGGAGGACCCAGAACTAGCTATGGGGCTCCCTCTCATCTCACAACCCCTCCAGGCATTTCCGGGGCCACTCCTGTCGGATCAGACTCTTGCTGCCTCTGCAGCTGCACGAGGCCAATCAGTCTTGGGATTTATGAAAGTCTAGCCTCATCAAAGAGATTATTATATGCTTCCAGAACACGGAGGGGAGTAGAAGTACCTTTGTAGGGACAGAAAGAGGGTGCGGGTGAGAGGGTGAGCTCAGCATCATGCCAGTGTGGAGCACAGCAGGCCAGAGGAACGGGATTCTGGCAATGGCCTGGGTCTCTCTGCCCTTGAGTTTCAGCACTGGCAGAGACCAGGTGGCGTAGTCCATGAAGGAGCACAAGGTTCTGGACTTCAGAGGACCATGAGGGCTTATACACACTCGGCATCTGAGTGGGGACTGTGTGGATCCCATCCTGGAAGCACCTTCTCAAATATTCACTTTGCATAAAACCCCAGGATCTTTGCATGCTCCTGGATGGTTCAGGGCTTATTAAGAGAAACTGGTGGCATAGGAATTTAGAACTGGATTTAAATTAATTTCAAAAAAAGAAGAAATGTGACATTTCTTGCACACAAAACTCATGCCCACTCTGTTAGTATTATGAATATAAAAAGATATGCCTAACAGAAGAAATACATAATCATATGATATACATTTATGTATATACGATGATATCATCATAAACATTATGTTTGTGGATTGCATGTAGAAATTAGGAACTCTTCCGAGCGAACATCTATCCCCCATCTAAGTGCCACAAATGTCACTCAGGATCAGGAATTCTTCCTGAGCTTGTGTTCTTGCAGAATTTTAATACTTGTGCTCCTGATTCTCCAACTAGGTAGGAACTGCTGAGAGTTACTTACTTTCGGCTCTCTCACCTGCTTCACAGTGCAGTTCCATCTGAGATATCTGCTACCATGATTCCCTGAGGTAGACTATAAGCCTATGCCACATCGTGAGATCCAAATTCTTCCCAGCTCAGCAACCGTGAACCTACAGCATTGTAGCAGGCCCTCAACATGCAGTCTTTCTAACTTTTATTCCCCTTATTTAGTAGCATGTGTGGGGTGGGTAGGTGTGTCTGTCTCTGTGATTGGAGGATAATTCCACTTATTTTTCTACAGCATTATCATGTATTGTTTTTCAATAAGTTTTCCTGTGTTACTGACCCCCTCCTTCCAGAACTATTTTGCTTCCTCTCTCCATGCTGGAGTATACCAACACAAAACCTTCATCAGCAGTTGCACGTGGTAGTCTGAGAAACTTTGAATGCCTTGTTCATAATGGAAGAGCTTAAATGCATATTTATATATATCTCTGGCAAAATGCCCTTTTCGTATCTGATGGCCATTAATTTGGACATAACTAGTAGTTTTCTCTGTAAAAATAAATTGCCTGGGTCTGAGGAAGAATACTATGTGTTTGAATAATTTCCTTTGCCTGCTGTAAACATTAAATTAAATTTGTATGCTAATTATGGCAATAATGGCCCTTTAAATGATCCTATATTACAAACATCAACTGAAATGAGGTCCCCAGTTGTCACTGAGAAAATCGAAAGGATCTTATTTTGAGGAGTAAATATGTGATTATAGTAATTATATGCGATTTGTGATTTTATTCTTCAACAAAAGAAAACATGCTGGGATTTACAACTTTCCTCTGAGGATCAATCAACGAATTCACACGTATTGAACACCCACAGGGTTCCTGGAGCAAAACAAGCAAAATTGCTTCATCAACCTGCAAAACGTCAGCTAGTGGACTGAGATGAACAAGGAACCCAGTGGAGCATGGCCCCAAGCACAGCCATTAAGTGGACAAAGTTTATTTTCACCAGAGATAGTATCTGCATTGTACATTCTAGAACAGTTTGGGCTAGATGTAAGGACTGGATTCTGTTCCCAGCTCTGTCCCCTGCCAGCTCCATCATATCCAAGATACTTTACCTTGCTGAGTTTTAATTGCCTAGTAATAAAACAGGAAACCATTGTCCTGCCTTATGGGGAGTCTTCAAAGAAACAAGAAGTGGAAAGTTAGTTTGAAAACTATTAAGCACTCTGCAACCATAAAATATTATTTCTCTGCTTCAATTTCTTCCCCAAGACTTACCCAAGAGGTTGTTTGTTCTCATGATCTCTTAATTCCTCTCTTCCTTTTTCTTCTAAATTCTCTCTCCAGTGACCTCACATTGCTAAATCAAACCAATGGCTAAATCTCAATTTTCAGCTTAAAGCTATCAACAGTATCTGACACAATTCACAGATTAGTTCATCTTCCTTGGTACACTCTCTTTGTTTGGGTTCCTGGACATATATTTTTGCTTTTCTCCATAAATCACCGGCCATATTTTCTCTGGTGTACCTCCTCTTCTCCCTAATTTTTATCCTTAGAATACCTAAAGGCTCACATTTTTAGACCTTTTTTTCTTCTCTATACCTGTTCTCTTCTCTCTACACCCATCTAGTGACATGACTCTGAATGGTATCTCTCTTCTGATATCCACAGCAGTCCACACTTCCCTTGCAAACCCTACTTCTAATTATAGCTCTACTGGGATATCTTATAACATTTCTAATATACATTTATTAAATGTTTTATAAATTATAATAAATATTTTTAGTAAAAATGGGCACAACACTTAAATCCTCATCTTCTTCCCTACCATGATCTTCTCTCTCTTAGTTAATGACAATTTCATCTTTCCATTTGCACTGGACAAAATTCCAGCCTCAAGTCCTGTCTTTATCTATGCGCCATACCAGTTCCTCTGTCCCATACCCCACAGCAAATCCTATTGGCACTGCCTTCAACATCTATCAATGTCTGTTTTGGGAAATGGTATTGCAAGCTGTAAGAATAATGCCTGGCAAAAAATAAGCAGACAATGAATTTTTAAATGAATGAATACATAAATGAATATTATTATTATTGAGACTGTATGTAATCAGCTCTAATAATTTCCCATTCTAGGAAAAAAGCATTTTAAGGAAAGAGAAATTATTCCTATCGTAGATGTTTTTACACTGATTGGAAAGTAGATTTTGTTATTAGTGTCTATACTTATTCATTAAGCTGAATTCAACCAGCATATCAGTTTGGAATAATTGGAGGACTCAGACAGAAGAGGGAATTCATACACATTTTACCTCTTTTCCGTGGCCGTCTGCCAGGTGCTCATGAGGAAGATTAGGGAAAGAGAAGAAGTTGGAGGGAGCTCCCTTCCTTGGAGGTGCAGGCATGCAGGGGGTGATTAGTTGCTTCTGGGCTCAGGCACAAATCTTCACCCACTTCCCTGGAATCTTCTCTCCTATGAAGCAAAAAAATTAAAGCCTCTGGGGCAGGTAAAAAACCCTTTCATCCCTGGCACAGAAAGAGATCGTTTGCATTCTTATGAAATTGCTTTAATATTGTTCTGTTTAAATAAGGCCAAAGCTATATTTCTAGGAATCCTTTATGCCAATTTCCTTTTCAAGAAAATTTTTCCATGGATAATTTTTTTAAATTGTGATTTTATTATTTATTTATTCTATTTTGGTCTTGAAAGCAGCAAGATTTCAGTTTTGTTCAGAATTTCAGCAACTCCGGTAGTAGGTTCCACATACCATCATGACGGTCATTTCTAATATACAGCAGAGAAATGGATGCTGTAAGAGAGTGAAATAAAACTGCTAGAAACTTTAAAAAAAAATCATAACATCAGAGGTGAATAATTCCTTTGTGTAGTAGTCTATCAATAAACTTGATAGATAGATAGTTTTGGCAGAAGTGTCACATGCAAGGAAGACAAATGCACACCCAGAGTAAATGTCTATTGCAATAAGAGCAACATCCTGTCTCTTCCATGACAGAAGTGTTTTAATGCAACTAACCCTCCACCAGCAGCTGGCTTATCACCCTGGGGGATTGAACCATACTGGTATATGATCAGTTGCTGGCAGATTGGGCACTCAGTGGTAGCTGATGCTAGCTTACCCTTGGTGAATGGAAGCTCATGTTGCTGAACCCATACAAGACCTCCATCCCTGCCACCATGACACCTTTTTCATAAGCTCACTGGGTGACACCAGGGGTGGCTGGGGAAAGAGGCAGACTGGTAGCAACAGAACAGATCACCCTGTCTACTTGATTATTAGAATCCTGCTCTATTGAGATCACTCTTTGATGAATATTCACACGGGACACAAATGTCTTCATGTTTTTTGCCCATGTAGAGGTCAATCCAAAAACATTTCCCCAAATTTCTTTGTTACCAATTTTCTAATCATCCTCCTTCTAACTCCCTGACCATCCAGTGAGCCATTGGCCACAGCCCATAAATTGGTATATAACTGTACATCTGGACATTTTTCCTTCCAAAGCAAACCACCAGGTGCACTGCGCAAAGTTCTGCCCCTGGGAAGACTTCTTTGCCACCGTCTTTCAGGGATGTCCCCAAGAGGGGTTCTCTGCAGCTCTCCACCTTTGGAGGACACCTGTATATGGTGCAGAACCATCTGTAAACCAGGCCTCAGTCTTCTCTTCCCATGTCAGCTGGTTGCAGGGAACTCGCAGTGAGGCCATAAGGGCAGGCTGGAAACAGAAGGCACTATAGCAGGAGTAGGGGGTCAAAGGAATTTGGGCCAAATAATACCCAGTTCATGAGGGACAGTTCAGATTACAATCAAAATCAAAACTCAATCAGATTAAAAAATGTATTTGGGGAGGCAAAGGATCTAGAATAGTTTTCTTTCTTAATTTTGAAAAGGAATATTTTTGAAGAATCCCTACTAACTGATTTCAAGGCTTAACATAAACTTGCACTAATCAGGACAGTGTGCTATTATTTAAAGGATGATGAATGAATAAATGTAACAGAATAGAGAGCCCAGAAATATACCTACACATATATGTTCAACTGATTTTCAACAGAAGTGTCAGGGCAAGTTGACAATGTTGCAGAATCAACTGAAAATCCAAATGCACAAATACCAACTATGATCCATATCTCACCTGATACACAAAAACTATCATGAAAGTGTCATAGATTGAAATATAACACTTGAAAATATAAAATTTCTAGAAATAAACAGAAAATTTTTGTAACCTTGGACTAGGCAATGTTTTCTTAGAACACAAAACTACCAAACATTTAAAAAATTTGAAAATAAACTTCATTAAAATAAAAATCTTCTCATCTCTGATAGACACTGTCAGTAAAATAAAAGCCACATAGTGGCAGAAAATATTTTCAAACACCTGACAAAGGACTTTTATGTAGAATATATAAAGAATACTTGCAGCTCAATAATAGGAAACAATCTTCCCCCCAAATAAGCAAAAGCTTGCGACAGATTCTTCATCAAAGAAGATCTAGATACAGCAAGCACATGCAAAGATGGTCATTAGTCATTAGAGAAATGAAAAGTAAAGCCCAATGAAACATTTTTTAATCTCCACCAGAATTGCCTATTAAATGATGCATAATACCTCGTGCTGACAGAATTATGGAGCAACTGAAGCTCTCATATAATCCTGAGGTTGAGTGCACATTTTTATAACCACATTGGAAAGCTATTTAGTGTTACTTACTAATGCTAAATTCACATATATCTCATGACCCCACAGTTATATTCCTGGCTACATACTGACAAAACTGAATGGTTTTATTAACCAAACACATGAACAAGAATGTCCAGAAAAATATTTATTCATAATAGTCAAGCTGAAATTACAATAGAGTTAAAAGTATCAAATTCTTAGGAATAAGTAAAGATGTATAAAATCTCTATGGAGCAAATCATAGTTTTATTTAGAAACATTAAAAAGACTGAAATAAAAACGAAGATATGCCAGGTTTGTGGTCAAAATATTTTATAGGTATCAATGTTGTAATTCTATTCTATTGCATTTAATTCTATTCTAAATTTTATATGATTCTAACATTTATGTAAATATGTGAAGAGCCAAAGAAAGGAAAAACATTCTGGAAGAAGAAAAAGGTTGGGCAAAAAAAATATCCACTACCAGAAACCATGATTTATTTGAAGCAATGATATTTAAGATGGTGTTCTTTTAGCACAGAGATAGTCAATGCAGACCACTAGAACAGATCAGAAGTTCTTACACAGGCCCACCTATATATGGAGATGGCATATGGTGGTAACAATATGATATGTCAATGGGGAATTGGCAAGCTTTTCAAGAAATAGAGCTAGGACATTTATCTGACCCCCTAAAAGTATTCAAAGAACGTTTCCATGCAGATAAAGAATATAAAAGTGAAAGTGACTCAACAAATTTTTAGGAGACAATATAAGAAAATGCCTTTACAAAGTCAGGGTAAGATATTTTTTGAGCAATATACAAAAGTCAATATAAAGGAAAGACTGTAAATTCAACCACATTCAAATAAAAAATCTCTCATCCATAAAAAAATAATTCTAACAAAGGTTAAAAGGTAATCCATAGAAAATGAAATTAAGTTCACAGCACATATTTTGAACAACAATCTTTTAAAACACACACAAATCCTGCAAATCCACAATAATTAGAAGACCCCCCCCAAAAAAAAATGGACAAAAGAGATTCCAATGTATTCTTTACAAAAGGCAAAATCCGAGGGGCCTATTATGGATTGAATGTGTCTGCCCAAAATTCCCTCCAGTACCTCAGAAAATGACTTTATTTGGAAATAAAGTTGTTGCATATGCAATTAGTTAAGATAATGCCGTACTGGAGTAAGGTGGGTAATTTGGATACAGACATGTGTCCACATTAAGGAAATGGAGTGACTCATCTACAAACCAAAAAGTGCCTAAGATTTACCAGCAAACTACCAGAAAAGAAAAGGGTCATGAAACAAATTTTCCCTCAGAGCCCTCAGAAGGAACCAACCCTGGTAATTCTTGGTCTGAGACTTCTAACCTCCCGGTCTATGAGACAATAAATCTCTTTTTAAGCCATCCAGTTTGTGGAGCTTTGTTACAATAGCCCTGAAAATGAATATGTAGTCAATAAACCTAGGAAAATGTGTCACACTAGTAATTAGGGAAATTAAAATAACAAGGATATATTTCTTTATACCAACTAGTCTGGCAATAATACAACAGTACCAATTAATGCTGAGAATGTGAAGCTATAGGAACATATACAATACTGCCGACAGCCACTTCCAAAACAGTTTGAAACAAAAACTTGTTACCATCTAGTGAAATTGAATGTGTACATAGCCCCCTAATCCAGCAATTACATTCTCAGGTATATACTGTAGTGGTTAATCAGTGTATATAATGATTGCTATGCACCAGAATACACACACAAAAATGAGTACTAAGGGGCAGAGTGAGAAACAAGCTACATATAGATATAGCTAGCTAAGTAAATAAACAGAACAGAGTATATTCACACAATGGGACACCTTGCAGCAGTGAAGAGAAATAAGCTAAATCTATGTACAACAATATGGATGACCATCCTGAACAAAATTTTTTCAGTCTGAGAAGTATGGTTACTACATGTTTGCTTCATAATTATTTATCAAACTGAATAGACACAGGATATGTTTTTCTCTAATTCAATTTACAATAACAAATTTAAATTCTTTCCATTTGGAGGGAGTTCCATCCAATGGCTTGAGTATGTTAGGCAGAAACGAATCAGTTGGCCACCCCGAATTGCACAGCCTCTGAGAGGGTTGTATTTTTACAATGACAATAGCAACAATGAGATTCTGCCTAAAAAGAGGGAAAACAGTGTTTGGTGTGGAGTTAGCAGTGTCTGCTGCACATGAGCTATTCATCGTTTAAACTATTTGCATGCAGCTACAGCTTTTAGAATTTTGTATAATTTTTCGTACAATGTGCATTAATGAAGCCAACTCTTCCATCCGGTGGTCAACCAAAAAAGGAGATCTATCCTAAAATGTAAGGTAGAAATTTGCCATTTTGAACTTACTGAGAATCAATGTTAGTAGTTAGCTTTCATTTCTAAAGGATTTTTCTGGAGAAAATGTGCATAGTTTAGAACTAATCCGAGATGAGACAGATGTACACTACCCCCATTTGTGGATTTAGTTTTTCCCCAACTTGGCATCATGCTCTGGAGGATGGAAGTCCCTAAAGCATTTCCTGCTTTTGCTGAAATCCTGAGGACATTTTTTAGACTTTTTAGCATTTGTCACTAGATTTTCATCCCTTTCCCACTCTTTTTCTAAATTACAGGGGCTTTTGGTAATCTGCCTTCCATGGGCTGTCCAAGCCAGCACTTACCCACAATCTTCTCCCTAGAATTACTCTCTCTAAGGGTGGCCCCATGGGAGTGAAGAGAGGCATAAATGGAAGTATACTGAGTAGGAATCCTTGGAAAACAGTTGCTTTCTTGATACAAAGGGACTTTCTTCTTGTATGGAGTGTGTGCAGCAGCGGTGCACCTTCCACCACAAGCAAGTAAGAGGACTAAAGAAAGCAAACCTCCCATAGATTTTGGAGCAGGAACTTGGCCCAACCCTTGTCCCCGCTATCACCACTGCTGCATTAGGCAGGATTGCCTACCTTGGCTTCCTGACATCACATGCTGTTAACTGCAGAGGCTACCTCTGTAAGACAAAGTATTCATCAGAACCCCAAAATGATTTCTCACTCTTATACAGAGAGATAAACAGAAGCCATTTGTTGTAGAGCCCCTTCAAGAATCCCATGGCATATTTGTCACTAACGGTCCTTTGAAGTTTGACTTAGTATCACTAATATACCTAAATCAAAGATGATAACTTTATAAGCATTTTGAAATAAACTCCTAGTCAACTATAAAACCCTAATTAAGTCTCATATTTTTTTAAAAGTAAGTGAAAAGTATAAGTAAACAAAAATGGGCAATGAAGAAGCTTTCTAGTGCCCAAGAAATAACACTAGATAGAGAGCAGGTGTTTCTAAAATTCACTGCTGATTTTTTTCTTACCTTGAAGAAGTTTCTTAACATGTTAGTATCAGTTATCTCATCTGTTAAGTTATTTAATAAAACCTTCCTTGCAAGATTGTTTTATACACGGAAAACAGCAATTCCAATCCCAATAAATAGTAGCTATCACTGAAGTCCATAAAATACAGTTATTGTCTCAGGTCACTAGTTTTGTGATCTTGAGGCCATTGATTCTTCTTCTATAAAGTAAGTGGATTGGAAAAATGACTCCCTACTTTCTATGATCATGTAAGACCAAGGCTGCTCCTCTGATGAACTTTCACTACATACAGGGCAACTGCGAGAAAGAATGAACCCTGGGTCCTACTCTAAGCTCGGCCTTGTCCAGCTATTTGACCTTTGGCAAGTCCATGGAGGAACCCCAGAATTCCTTCCATATACAGCTATGGAGTTGAGGGAATGTGACCTTTGACAGTGTCTCCTACTTTCGGTGTCTGACAAAATTCTATGAAACGTTTGGTCATGGTGGCCAAATAGACAACATAAAAGTGAGAGCAGAAATGATTGACAGTTAGAGATCCTTTGCTCGACACCATATGCCATGATCCAGTGCTGAGGCCTGAGGTCTGGTGCAATTTTGATGAAAGCCTTGGACCTGCATGTCTGACTCCAGTGCCTAGTGCTGGAGACTCTATTTGAGACAAAGGCACTTCCTTTGCTCTAAGACAAAGAAGTTCCAGGTCGGTGTCAATGGAACGCCTGTAACGTGGGGGTATGGGGCACAGAACTCAAGTGTAAGGGGTGTGATCCCAGTCTGAAGGAGAGGGAATTCCATCAGCACTTACTTGGCCTCAGTGAGAATATCATGATCATTTCAGAAAAGGATTATAAACCAAGGACCTACAAATCTCCTTGGAATTTAAGGGACTTGTTACTTGAGACAAAGACAGTGGATTGTAATCATATGAATATAAGTATCTGGCTACCTTCAGAGGAAAAGAGAATTTCAGAAAGCTGCTGCGCACATGATAGTCAAACATGTAACCATGCAAAAGAGCCCAGAGCAACACCACTGCTTAGTACAGTTAGTGGGGAATCATTCTGATGCTGTGTGTGGTCTGAGCCTCAAGTCAGTTGAAGGGCCTAAAAGAATTTGATGGACTGTGTTCTAAGTCTGATTTATTTGATTTACAAATTCAGTGCTTAGCACGATGTTGTTAGATCTATATATGGGTATTTAAAATGAAGTCTGTATGCATTTTTAATGACTAAACATTTGAGATAATCCAGATGTATTAAACTGTCATTTAACATGACAATAAATTGTAGTTTAACATGTTCAAGGCAATTTGATGAAATATATGTTAGATGTTTGGCAAAAAATTTGATCTGATATGTCAAATTCAAAAAGCATTTTTTCCAAGGTCTATACATTAAAAATAAAATAATATCTAGAAGACAAGCTTAAAAGTATTAGGAAAATGTAATTTTCAATGGTAACTTTAATCAAATTAAAACTCCAGTATTAGATAGAATTATTGTTTTTGCACAAAATCTCCAACTGTATTACTCCCTTCAGAATTTTTCTTCTAGCTCAGGCTAATTCGGGGACAGTCCCACACAAGAGATAAATGAATCCCACTGTAAATAGGTTAGCATAAATCTCTGAAACAATGTTTTATGCCATTGCCTGCATCTGTAGTGCCACCTAGTGTCCGAGAAGATAATAACATTTCCAGACATTAAGCAAGGGTGGGGGCATAAAAACCATTCAATGAAGCTGTTACCAGCCTTGCCTTAGGTGTTTAAGATGGTAAACTTATGGAAATCATGGTGTCCAACGTCCCCTGTCTTTTTTTCCCCTGAAGTTTTAAGGAATTTTGTGTGTTCCCATAACACACACAAGTTTTTTTTTTATATTCCCATAAAACATTCTTTTCATATTACTGAGCATATTTCTTGGCTCTGGGGTTAAGAAAACTGCTGCCTTCATAGAGCCTGTGTTCTGGTGGATTTTTACTTCTGTCATGGTGGTCATCACAGTGGGCTCATAGAGGAATCACTTACGTATGCCCACTTCTCCTACGCCTGTGAGTTTTGTTTCCTCCAAAGCATTTCTGAATGCTTTATACGAAGCCGTGTGCAAAATACATACAGAATTAAATAGAGGTGCCAAAAGGAATGCTGAGCATAATTTACAAATCAATTAATTTTACCATTTTAATGAGATGCTTTTCTCTTTGGATCTTTGATCAACAATCATTCTGTTCCCCTATTCTGTGCTGGAAATCACCTGCTCGATAGTTACTGACTAGAGTAAGAGCTAAGGTGATGGGATCTATCTCCCTTTGCAGGAGAATGATTATGAGCTTATAAAGGGGAATTTTAAAGTGTATGTTTTTTAAAAATAATTTGTTATTCAGTCAGCTTTTTTACTGCATTCTATTTCTTAATTTGTCAAATGTTATGTGTCAGAAGAGAAAAAGTATTCAGGTACTATGTTTATCACACATCATTTTCCACAAATGTCATTTAAGAATCTTGATCTTGTATACAACTAATTAACATCAATTATAGTATTTTTAAAGGATAAGTAACATTGGTTGAGCTGGGGTAGAAATAGAGAGATGTAGAATCTTTTATTTGATCCCAATAGTCCTAATATCATAGCTGCTATTTTAAGGAATCTCATGTATTAGTCTTAAAAACATAAACTTCATTGTGAACAGAGTCACAATGAAAAAGCTGGTCCATATAACTTTCGTGTATTTGAAGCTCAAACAAATATAGGAGATAAAAACATTTTATGGTGTTTTGGCTCCCAAAACAATGTCTGTATCCTGACCTCTGGAATCTGTGAGTATATTACAAGGCAAAAGGGAGATAAGCTTGCCAATCAACTGACTTTAAAATAGGGAGATTATCCTGGATTATACAGGCGGACACCATGTAATCACAGTGTCCTTAAAAGTGGGAGAGAATCCGAAGGGAGACCCTTGAGAAAGACTCCGCCTGACTTTGCTGGCTTGGGAGTTGGAGGAAGAGGGCCAGAGTCCAGGAGTGAGGCCAGCCTCGAAACACTGGAAAAGGGAAGAAAATAGATTCTCCTCCAGAGCGTTCAGAAGGAATTAAGCCCTGCCAACACCTTGGTTTTAGCCCAGCGAGACCCATGTCAGACTGCTAAGGTGGTGAAATGCAAGGTAATAAATCTGTATTGTTTTATGCAACTAAATTTATAGTAATTTGTTATAGCAGCAATACAAATACATACCACTAAAAACGTTATGAACTTTGTTATAAAAACATTCCACTGGATGTTAATTTTGTCTATGCTGGTTTATGAATTAGACTGTAATAGTCAGTAAGGAGTAAACAATATGGCTTCTTGATAGCAATACCTGGAAGAGTTCATTAACTTGGAATTTGCTAGTATAAAAATACTGATGTATTGAGAAAGATTGAAAAAGATCAAACCCCCATTATGAAAGAAGAGTCATGTTTATTTATATATATATTTATATAACAATTTTGAAATAAATTGTTCATTTCCGATAAATAAGAAATGGGTAAAAAACAATATAACCAGAGAGATCTCAAGTAGTTACTTACTATTCTGCATTTGTGTTTTTTTTTTCCTTTGCTTTCTATGTGATCCTGAAATTTCTCCAGGTTTCCTATGCTGTTCTCATCTGGTTTGTGTTATGTTTTCTGGTACCAGAACTTTTAGTGCAATTTGTAAAAGTTTCTCAATATATAAAGTTTTAATTGCTTCAAGAATGTATCATTGGTAGCTTTATAAGTCGTTGCTTCCCCAGTAGGCACTGGAAGATGCTAACTTCTTGCTTTGCCTATTATTTCAGAGAATTTGTTTTCTGCGTTCTCAGTGTTTCAGCTCGGTGCTAAGTTCTGGTCTCTGTGCTGGGATCCTGTGTCTGTGTGCACACATGATGAAGTTGGGAAGGCCAAGTTAAATCCTTCAATACCATGTCAGATCAGGAGCATGAACTCAGACTTCTAATTTCACATGACTTGAAACTTCTGATACTCTCTCAAGTGTGCAGGGTCTTGAATTATCCCTTTATATACAAAGCCTCTTCCTCGACTCCACCATTTGAAATACTTTCCTAGCTATGGTTCACAGATAAGATCATTAGTATTGAGGTGTGTGTTGTGGATGGTGAAGGAAGAATTTTCAGACTTGTCAGTGGTCCTATGCATTCCAAGGAGTAGGTTCTTCCATGCTGTTCTCCAACTCATGAGCAGGAAAATGCATAGAGTCTTCAGCCATTTGTCAAGGAAAGGAGGTCACATTTTCCCACTGAAAATTTCCAGAACTCCATCCTGTGAAAGTAGGAGCGATTGTTTGTAGGATTGGCACACGTAGATCAAGGCATTTAGCACTTACACTGGAGCACTCGTGGTGGTTCTTCAAAATTGGTCTGCCTGGAATTGCCACACAGCCTTGACCTAGGTCAAAAATGAACAAAAACTAAAGGGGGCCTTGTGTAGTCTGGTTTCAAATCCAAACAGTTGAAGAGTAGGGAATGTGCTTGCTTACTGAACCATACATCAATGAACAGTTTCCCCGTTAATGTGGAAGCAGAAGATTTCTTTCATATTTTTGATGAAAACCTTTCTTTTAAGCTAAATTAATGTTTTCAAATTCCATTCCCATTTCTGGGGGGTATGTTTCTTCACCCGTGTATGCATTTTCTTTTACTCTTTGATTCATTGCAACAGCTCTTTTTTGGCTTTTAAGAAATAATTCCAACATCCTCTTTTATTTCTCTCCTGACACTCATGTGATATTTTTCTCTTCTCTTCCAAGCATTCTGTCTGGTTTCCTCTAGTAATTGGGCATTAGAACATTTTTCTCAATTTCTAAAATAAATAATATTCTGGTTTCTACTTCAATTAGTTTAATTTTTTGCTAATTGATGTCAATAATTAGGCCACATTAAGTCAGAAATATGGAATATTACAAAAAAAGAAGAGCTTGAAAATTTTCTGGATTATCTCATTTAATAGACAAGGAAATAGGAAAGTTAACCACTGTGTCTCATATTACATAGCTAATAAGTGATACCACCGGCATGCTGTGTTAAGAATGATTCTGAAGTCATTTGTAGACATTGCTGAAGAGAATGTGGTGACTTAGAATATCTACCATATTCTAAATTTGATAAATACTTGTTACATCCTCACTGCACCATGCTGTTTCCTGAAACAGGGCTTCCCACACCTGAATGTGCATACATTTATGATGCACATTCAATTGTACGTTATGATGATAAAATGCACAGTCTGATTCAGCAGGCCTGGGGTGAGTCTGAAGCATCTGCCTTAAGTGGGAGGCTGGTGGTCAACAAGCTCCAGCCTGCAGGCCCGGCCCAGCCCACAGCCTGTCATTGTAAATAATGTTTTATTGGAACACAATCTACACCCATTTGTTTGCATATGATCTCTGGTTACTTTCAAGTTACAGGAGCAGAGTGAAATAGCTGAAGCAGGAACCATACGGCCTGCAAAACCTAAAATATTTACTGTGTGGCCCTGTATAGAAAAAACTGCCAATCACTGTCCTGGAGCTTCTGTTTCAATGCTGGTTGCATGTTCCAGTCACTGGAGAGCTTTCACCAGTTTGGATGCCCAAGCCACACTCCAGGCCAATTAATCCAGAATCTCAGGGAGTAGAGTCGGGCATCATTTTTTAAAGAATCTCTAGAAAGTTGAGAACTGCTGTCCTACAGCAAGAATTCACAAACATTGGTGAGCACAGCAGTTACCTGACCTGACTTAAAAATGCAGAGTGCAGGGCACATTCCCAGAGAGTCTGGTCCAGTAGGTCTGGCCCAGGAATCTACATAAATACACCAGCACCCCTGACAAAGGCACCCCAGGACCTCACTCCCAAACTAACAAGGCACACTCTCATCTCACAGAAACTTTCTTCTGGAACATTCTGCATCAGTTCAGGTGTTCACAGAACTATGTTTCACAAGAGTGAGTCTTATTATAAAGGACATTAGTACCAGCAATTGGACTTTTTACCAAGGAAAATTATCCTGCAGACAAAATATGTTTCACTGATGTTCTGGTTTTGTCCAACCTCTGAGTGTCATTACCACTATCAATTATAGCTGGAAAAGACAGTTTCCCCAGAACAGCCCTCAGTCTCTGTAATTTCGTTTTAGAGTTTGCTTTTATAAGCATGGAAAGATGTGGATCACTACCATCCAACAATTTGAAACACCTGGAAAGATTTTGATTCCTCTGACTGGGTTTAGGGTTGTTTTGAAGATAAGCAGGATAAATAGCTCATTTCCAGTCATCATAATATTTAAAAAATGAATAATAACCCAAGGTCTAGGGTATCTGCAAAAGCGAAGCAAGTCCCTCACCAAATCATGATAAATGTGTACCAGTCGCGCTGCCTTTGCAGGGAACCCGGTCACCAGACATTCTGCCTGCTGGCAGGGACCTCAAATCAGTAGTTCCTGTGTCCCTGTCACTCTACGTTTGCAGGGGCTGTGTGTCAGTGGCTGTCAGAGAAAAGTGTCTCTAGGTTTTGGGGCTTTACTGGGACAAACAAGGGGATAAGCAGCGGGGGACTCCCACTAAGCCTGGCTTTCACTTCTGCCAAGGGCCAGGAGCGCAGTTTCACCTCGGCCTTCCAAAATCTCACTGAAGAGTCACCATCTCGTCCCTTGTTTACCTTTTGTTTACCCTCATGTCAGCTAAAGGTTAGTGACGATCCTACTTACATTTGTGTGTTTAGAAACATTTAAACTGAATGTGCAAACAAACAGCAATAGATGAAGGAAAACATATGCAAGATTCAGTGACCTGGTTTTGTTTCCTAAGATTCAGAGAAACCGAAATATTTCATGTTTTTCCGAAAGAGAGCTTTCCTTACACCTGCTGGCAGCAAAATTTCATTTGGCGCGGATTGAGGATCTAGCCTCCCATGGAAAAAATACATTTTTGGAAAGAGTACAATGAAATTTCTTTTGCCAGAAGAGATGCTGAATATTGACGAGTGCAGATGGAAGGAAATAGCCCAGCTTACCCTGCATTGTGGTGAAGAATAATGATTCTAAAACAGGCAATTTGTGACGATTCGCTCTTCCCCATTCTAGGTTTTGGAATTTAGAAAATCAGCAACTGTTATGTCCCAGTCGGCCACAAGATGGCAGGATCTCAGCACGTTCCTGCTGATGGCCGCGTGCTCTCCCCACCAGGGTTAAGGGATGGTGGTAACTGGGTCTCGATTGCTCTCCAGAGATTTCACACTCTCATAAATTAAATATACTAATATGGTTCAAGGAGTTACGTTTTATAGTCTTAAAATGTCAAGAGTCAGCCATTTGCGTACTCTAGTTGGCATCCACGAATTGAAGGCTATGAAAAAGACCCTAGTTTTATTTATTAATGGGTCTCTCAACAGTCTCATTGGATGAGGCTTGGGGACCTACCCAGATGCTGTTCCCCTTTGCTAAGGGTTTCTCATGAGTAAGTAATGCTGCCATCGTGGGCACACAGCTTTTGCAGGTCTCCCAGGACAATGTGGACAGAAAGGAAGGGAGGCAAACATTGATGGCTGTGGGACAGGAGGGGTGTTTTCACTTGGGGGGAATGCAGGATGGACAAAGAAGTGGTCCAGCCGGGCAGAAATCCATGAACATTGATACCTCTCTGCCACCTTTGTTCATTCATTTATCCACCCAATCTTTTTTCAAAGCATTTCATTTACTAGGCAGTGTGATGTCCCCTAGGAAGGGAAAGATGTACAAGGCACGATGCACAAGAGCTAGTCCATTAGAGATGACCAAGATCAAGAGAGTCTCCACATGACAACTAGACTAAAGCAAAAATGAAACAAAATAGACAGCATTTGGGGAAGCAATTGGCCTATGCAAGCAGGTGGAGAATAAAGAGGGTAAGGATTAACAAGAGGAAGAAGGGACTATGACATAAAATAGAAGGTTAGGAAAAGGAGTCACCCATGGGCGTTGTGAGTTAAATGTTTGTAAAGAGATTGGGACTCATGTGAGGGGAAGAACACTGAGTCTGGAAAAAAATCCAAAACAATGTAACAAAGGCAACAAGACACTTGAGTTTCGACAGTGGCCCTGGGACTGGCAAGCTCTATGACCTTTAACGATCAATTGAATCTTTCCAGGTGCAATGTCCTTATCTGGAAAGTGGAGCTGCCGTGACTAACTGATGGAATAAGTAAAACTATTAAGGGTGAAATGAAATGAGTGTGCCTGGCACATTAGTGTTGATTACAGAACATGAGTCGCTTTACTTCTCTGTCAAATCTTATACCAAAGTTAGCAGGAAATATAAGAGGGCAAGGGACCCCCCAAGCTAGGCACCCAAAGTAGACACATGCTCCTTCCCAAACTCCCAGGAACTCCTCAGCACTTGTAATGGTCTAAGGGTCACAGGGACGCCCTGGGCTCAGAGGTCCTAAGAAAGACAGAAGCACTGCTCCAAGGGGGGCTGGAAACAAGCTGTTTGCTTGTTTACCAACACAAACAGGAGCACCTGCTCCTCATGAGAGATACAGAGAGGCAGAGAGAGTGAGACGTCAACAGCGACCCCTCCAGCTCTGCAATCTAATGCCCCGGTTCCAGCAGTAACTATGGGACATTTGAGATGTGTTCTACCAACTCTGGGGATCTCACTGTGTGTGTATGTATGTGTGTGTGTGTGTGTGTGCTCCCAATTGTACATCTCCCCATGTCTTGTTTATCTTTCTAAGTCATTAGAAATAAGTCAAACTCATTCTTTTTCACCACTACATAAAAGTAGTATTTTCACGGGAGACAAGGTAGATTTCCTTGCGCTCTACTTTCATTAATGGCAAGATACAACATGATAATTCAGGGTTACAATGCTAATTCATCAGCTAAGATATTAGAGGCCTCCAGTTGCTTAGCAGAGCAGGGCTACACACAAACAATATAAATTATAATAGCTATATAAATAATGCTAATAATGATCACTGCAATACTTCATCAGCAATGTTCTGTGTACCAGGAACTATCGCTAGCCATCTGTATGCATAGTAGGAAAAATCTACCATAAGAAAGTTATTCCTATTTTGTAGATGATCATCTGAGGCAAGTAAGTAAATTGCTCACGGTTAACACAGCCAACAACTAACAGTGCCAAACTGCAGTGGGTCTGGCTCTGGAGTCTGTGCTGTTAATCACTAAGCCGTATATCATTATGTCCAACAGGAAACACTTTGTGCAGGCTTGGTGGCCAGAGACCCAAACTGGCTGTCACTGACCAATTTTACAAAACATTCTCACTCCAAGTTAAGCTCTAGCTGATCCTGGAGTGGGACACTTTGTGCTGCTCTAAATCAGGCAGCCAGGCCAAAAGGAGCCCTGGAGGATCCATAAAGAGCAAGGTGGGGCACGGTCTGCTGAGCAAGGCATGGCTTGGAGGGAAAAGTCAGGGGTCGGGGCACAGACTAAGAGGGGAGCATGAAAGAATGCAGAGGCCCACTGCCAGGCACCTGGCCCAGCTGAGAGAGCCTCTGAGGGGAGCATGCGAAGCCCCAGCAGCTCCCAGACCAGCACCCAGAATAGCTGCAAAGAGGCACATTGCCAATGAGTCACTTACTACAGCCAGAGCTGGGAGCACTTAAACGGACGCATCCGGTTTGTGTTCACGAGATATTAGATGGAAATATGTGGTCTACTGCAGTGAATTGGCATGTGCCGACGTGGGCTAGCCATCGCCGAAGCCAAGTCTCCTGCCAGTTGGAACCTCATTTTTCTTTCCTCTGAGTGCCTGCCACATATCTAATTGATTGTGCACATTTTATCCTTATATAATAGACTCTCTAACGAAGAGGAAGTATTTTTTTCTTGTGATGACTGAACAAAAATTCAGAGTATAAGCTAGGAGGACCCATCCATGGATCACTTGGGCCAGGCACCATCCAGACAAGGCCAGTCCCCCACCCATGGCACGGTACAGCATTGCTGATGTCATCCGAAGCCATCAGGCCCAGGGAGGCTTGCAGAGGAAATAGGAAGCTGGTATGGACAGAGACAAGACCACCTGGAGAATTGTTGAACTCCCTTTTCTGCCAGAAACTCCTACAAGTGATGTATTAACATTGTTGCCTGTTGGCTTCAGGACCTGACTAGATCCTAATCCACCAGTTAGATCTCTAGGTGTACTTTGGGTGTTTACTATTGTTTTGAGGACTTTTTATTACCCTTGAGTAAGATTGCATGGCAGATGCTTTTGGTGTCTGCTCCAAAGTCCTCTGACCAGGGCACAGTGCCTATCTTCCACTTTCTGTGGCTGTTGTTTTTTTCCCCGGAGGGTTACACCTCACCAGGAGATGCTGGGAATCGTGCTGTTCCCTCAAGTGTGCTCTGCCAGTGACAAACTCAAGTGGGGTTGTAACAGCTCAGTCTCCTTGCCTCTGAGCAGGGCAGCTCTTGCTGCATTTATACCCCCATATTCTCTGTGGGATCAGTCTGAGGCTAAGATTCTCCTAAAACCATAAGGCGAGAGTTCCTCTCCTGCTCTCTCCTGCTTCCCTTACTCTCCTACCGGGTTTTCTGAAAAGCATCCTTTCAATAAGTCATCTGTACAAAGGTTCCTGTCCTCAGGCTCCACTTCTCAGGACGAGCCTAAAACAGCATGTAGGATCTCTGTCAACAAAAACCGTAAGTTATGCATATAGTACTACACACAAACAATGCATTGTTTATCCGACCCTCAGATACTCACCTACCACCTGTGCTATTTTACCGTATTTGCATATTTCTTATGCCATTATTTCTCTAACAGTTGTTTTTATTTTTCAAATTAATTCTTCTTTTTGAAAAACAAATCTTGTCCTTAGAAATAATATTTCTGAAGCCATGAGTTGGAAGTGCTAATTAAATTTTAACTTCCAGTAATACATATATTAATATAATTGAATACATATTTAATCGGATATCTTTTTAAATCTGTAACATATATTTATATTCATCTCAATATCATTCCATCAAACACCATGTGTCACATGCACATGGATCACATTTTCAAAAAGTAATAAAATGAAAAGTATGTTTCTGTCTGGTTTGTAAATCAGTTTTTACTGGTGTACAGTCCTGCTGCAGAGCTGTGTGCATATGAATATGGAATAATTGTTGATTTTTAAAAATTCACCAAGTATTTTTTTCCTCTTAACTCCTGATCTTGCCAATAGTCCTAAGAGAGATGTCCATGACATTGAAAAAAAAAGGAAGAGTAAAGAAGTATCAGTTTTTAAAAAGAAGAAATAATTCAAAAATCCTTTATCTGTTTTGCTCTTCGATGTTTGAATTTTTCTGATATCATCTGGAATGTGCCTGTCACATAGCAATATCTCAGTAAGAAAGGAGGACTCTAGAAACTTGAAACACTTATTGCTGGGATCATTATCTGACATCATCACGCTCAGATGATTTTCTCCGAGGAGGAGGAGGCATTCATAGCCATTTGCTCGAGTTACTGGGCAGCACAGTGTGTACTAGACCATCTGCAGCGACCAAGGGCAGCCTACCCACAAATGAATCACATTGGCATATTGATCATTGTGAACTGAGGCAACTGGAGAAAGAGCAGAAGCAGGTGGGATTTTCTGAACCCCTCTGTCACCCTGGCCCCCTCTGTTCCCCTCACCTTGAAACCAGGAAATCAGTCTCCCATGGGAAAGATACTTTCCCTGCTCCTGGAGTTTGGATAGCCAGTCTTACAGTCAGAGACAGGGAACTCAAGGCCAAAGGAGCCTGTATAAACAAACCTTGTTACTTTTTTACTAATTTACTACCCCAGCCCAGATGCTGTTTAGAATTCCTTACTCATTAAAGCTCCCACACCTAAGTGTTCTTTGTCCTGTCAATTCTCCACAGAGAGCTGTTTCTTTGTCTCAAGTTCATAAAAGTTGCCTGCCTTGGTCATTTTCTTTAGGTCTCAATTATATTATTGAGTATATATGTAATTAAACTTTGTTTTTTTCCTCCTGTTAATCTCATCTCAGTTTGATTCTTAGACCAGCTAGAAGCACCTTGAAGGGTAGGGGAGATTTCTTCCTCCCCAATACATCACACACCTTTTTCTCCCAGCTGTTTAAATGCAGTTACAATGAGTGTTCAATGTCATGTTCTTCACAGACGGAAGCTGATGTCAAAGGTACCACCTTCACAGAGGGACATGCACTATGGACCCTTTATCACAGGTGTGGGCGGCCAAAGTCACACAGATAACACAGGGCCTGACGTGGTAGCACTTCCTCCTGACTCCTCCTGTCTTGACTGCATTGACTTGGGTTTTTTTTAATGGCTGCTTTGAGAAACACAGAGTACTTCATTGTGGAAGGTGATGAGCCAATTATAATCAAATCTTTGGGGTCACAATTTTGCACATTGAAAAATCACATCTCATCTCCAGCTTAATGGTCTTTCTCAATTTTTCATCCACACATTCCTTCTAGAACAATCTCATGCTGAGGGAGTGGAAGCCTGAGATCCACAATAGCTTGAAAGCAAGCTTCATACAAACATTTTGTAAGGATTGCCAAAATCATACATGTTGAACCTGATGAACAAGTTTAAAATTAGAGACTGAGGAAAAGGAGCACCTATAGGTCAGAAGAAGGACAGTTCTTGCTTAACTGAATCTTAAAATTCTTTCCATAATAAAAACCTGCTTTTAAAATATACTACATGATGTTTTTTCCCCATCAGGGCTTACCTTACTGAACAGCAATGCTATTGACAGGCAAAAGTCAGCTCCATCCACATATACATTAATATCTTTGGCTGTGGGTTTTTCTGGTATGAGAAAATACATAATCTTGGTCTTATTCTGATTTTTGAAATTGAAGTGTCCAGGAGTGTTGTTTTATAATGGATTTGTTTTTATTTTCCAGTTGTGACATACGTTTACATTTTTCAGTAGGATCCCTGTATATCCATCCATTCATTCCCAGAAGTGTTCTCATTAAGGCTTCAGTCCTGGGCATATTTTTTTCCTTTTTTTTTTTGCAGGCTCTTAATTGTTAAATGGTCTGCCTTTGCTTTCATCTCCAAGTGGCAGTGGCCCTCTCTGGGCTGTGGGATGTACATTAAAGTACCAGACCTTTTAATAATATATTTAAAAATTTAACAACAGGAAATTAAACTTTACTGACACATCATATATGGACAGATACAGGTGCCTGAATGCACTGCTTTTGTAAAGACACGTGTCAGATGCAGAAGGGTAGGAGTTCTATGTGGAGAAGAGATGACAGCGGTAGCTTCATGCCAAGAACTTCATGCCATCCTGGTTTTTTTTCTTAAATTAGCCTAAACATCATACCAATAACTCATAGGCAAACAGCAAAAACTGGCAGATACTTCTATTCCTCATTTGAGCCCTTTATCAAACACATCAAGAGGTAGAAATAATGAGGATGTAATCAGATATGACAAGACGGATGCCAAAATAATTCAAAATTACCCAGGCTATTTGAATCTCACATTAGGTATTTTCTGCCTTGAAATGTTACCTAGTGGTTATGTAGAACCATCACAATTAGTTAAGCCATTTAGAGTCTAAGCATCCAGAAAATGTAGACCAGCTTTTACAATTTTTTCCAATGATGTTTTTAAGCCACATGAAACCTAATTTGCTGACTTTATCAGTGAGAATAAGTGACTCTCAGTAATATGCTACCCAGAAGATATGTCTCCCTAAATAAGCAGATTGAATCTGTTCTTTTAAGGTAAAGGCAAGATTTTAATAAAAAGTGAGGGCATAGCTGCTTTCAAAAAGAACTCTTTGTCCTGCAGAGCACGTTGTGAGAATTGCAGCCTGAGCCTGATAATGTTTGCATCACTTTGTGATTTTACTGCTGAAAATGATGTAATGGTGCCGTCTGTAGAAACTCTCATACCTACACACTTAAAAATATGACCACATTTATTTAAGCTGTTCCACAATATTTCCAAATAGTTTTGATAGATTTAGAATCTTCTCTTTAATATAAAAATGCAGCCTATTTCCACTTATTTTCAAGAACAATGATTGGCATCTGGGAAGACAGAAATACAATAACTACATGTCAACAAAAAAAAGCTTTTGTGTAATTGATGGATAGAACAGAAAAATCAATATCATGATATAATAAATATGGACAATTATGTACTTTCATTTGGAGATATATATATGTGTGTGTGTGTGTGTGTGTGTGTATACTTATAAAGTTATATAAAAAGATACATGTATATATCTTTTTCTGATGTGACAGCAATTTGAATCAATTTTCAAAATAAACTGAATTTAGGAACATCTACTTCTGCCAGAGACTGAGTAACCAGATTTACCTTCCAGCCTGAAAAAAAAAAAAATAGGCACAATAAAATGATCATTTTCATAATACTGGAATTCAAGCATAAAGAACAGTGATTCATGACAAGTGGGAAACAAGCCTAGGACTGCCCCAGCCCGGTGCCTGAGGAGAGTTTTCTGGCAGCTGCTCCAGGAGGGAAGCCTAGGTGAAGCAAGTGAGCTCCCTGAGTGGAGGGAACCATCTTAGAGTCTGGCTAGAGTTTGCAGTACAGCGTACCAGAGATGACAGAGCTGCAAAGCAAGAGAACCCCCAAGACCCACAAAGGACATATCCTTGTGTGATCAGCAGAACACTTATCAGTGCAAGCATGAGAGGAAACCACCACTTTCAAGAAAGAACTGCCTGAAAGGATTAGAAGGAACAAAAGTGCAAAAGTCAATGCTCAAGGGGCTAGAAGTCTTGCACAGAGCTCCTAAGACCCTGCAGGGCCTCAGTGATAAGAGCACTGGGAATATCTTGTTTCAAGATGGCCTGGAGGGTATGTAATTCTGACGTTTAACTTGCCTGTTTGGCTGGCGCAGAAAACAAGTTCTGGGAGAAGGACAGGGAGTTACTGCAAATGTAATCAGGAGGAGATGCTAATTGTAGCTGCGCTTAGAATGTGGTGTCTTTATTATGGAAAACCAGCACTGCCATTGGCTCCTGATCTGCAGTTATTCTGGGTACAGAAATGCCATTCCTGTCTTCAGGGTTTCCACCCAATAACTATTTAGAAAATTAAAGAGTGCCATTAAAGAAAGCACTAAATGATTAAAGAAAAACTGGCTCACCTCTGTGATATCTTATCCAACATCACATCTAACCAGGATCCCTCTACTACCTAGAAACACAGCAATGGACTCTTCCCACAATTCACTGATGTTTCATGTAACCTGTCACCCAGGAAAGTCAAAGCAGTGGACCCATTATGGCACCACCTGGTCATACAGCACCTTAGATACTGGGACGCTGTCGTGTTGGAATAGGGTAGGTCTTCAACCAACCAATAAACAATATATGGAACTGTTTCTACAGCATCATCAGGGAAGGAAGTTATGCATGATCTCAGTAACCTAGCTGCCCCTTCACCAGGACTGATCTGGTCCCTGCCCCAGTGCTGAGTGCCTGACTTGCCGACCACAGGAGGTCCATGCTGAGTCCCATTATGCACACTTAGAGCTCGCATTCTGGTGGGAGGTCGATCACACTGGAACTCTCACCCAACCTGGGGCTCAGGGTCAGCACTTTGTCCTCTGGAATTGTTTTCTTTACCTCCAATCAAATGTTCTCTGTCCTTTGTGTGTGTGTATATATATATATATATATATATTTCTCTTTATATATTTTCAGCATACTCTTTATTCTCTGAAGGCCAAGAGTTTTCTGAGATACAGAAGAAGGATTGTTTGTGCCTCCCTTTGGTGGAAATGATTACTTCCTCAATGGAGATCAGGCTGAAAATTGACCCCCTCCAGTTGTGTAGTTTCATGCCATGTCTTGGGTATTCTCATTACCTATCTTCCTAGCAGCAATAGTTTAGGAATTATTTTACTTCAAGCTCATTATATAGTAGCCATAACAGTAACTTAAAAAGAGTAACAGGAAGAAATACTTTAAGGAAAAAATGGGTAAAGGTCTAAAATTAAGACCATTCTTAGCATTAATTAAAGCTGTAGTGATTGCTGTTATTTGGTATAATTATGAAATACCCTCATTAAGGCTCAGTGCTACTTGGCCTCTCTTGAATACATATTCCATTTGCCGTATGTTCATAGAATAGGTTCTAGTAAGTATATGCAACATGTACGCACACATAGTAAGGGATGCTTCACTGCAATACTGAAGGTGATACAGTCTGTATAGTCCTGATAAACACTTTCTGGATTTTTAAATGATGGTTAGGGACAGTCATGGACAAAAAAGCCACTTGTGATCCTCTACCCTATTGTGCCACCTGCTTGTAACCACTACCAGCCTTACCAACTGTAACTCTAGGGGGAAAATATGTTCCCAGCCTGGGGCAAATTACCTTTGAAACAGAAATGAGTCAAAGGGAGAAGCTGGTTTATTGCTTACAAGCATTTGTCCACTTCTGCTCTAGGGTGTCTGCAAAAAGGGGCCCCACCCAACCTCTCAGGTCCTGATATGCCCTGCTCCCCCATGTACTCACCTACTGATATGGAGATGGACTGCTTCTCTCCACCCTTTGGAAATACCTATTGATATAGAGATGCACTAAGGCCAGGTGAGAGATTCTGGAAATATTGCAATTTTACCCACACCAACATTTTTTAGAAAACTGAATTGGGGAGGAACTACAGCCAAAGAGTACCTAGGAAGCTGAGGGGGTGTCACTGTAGGGTGCCAGCCCTTCCCATCCACGAGAAGGAAGGGGATAGTATTGTGCTGGCTATCTGCACAGTCTCCGGCAGAGGCTGTGGAGATAATGAAGCTTAAGCCCCAAGGCCCCTTCTGAAACTCTGGCATAAGCCCTGTCAACATGTTGCCGGGGTCACCTGTTTTATAAAATTTGAAAAGTAAGATTTTCAAATTTAATTAGTTAGTACACCCATCTCTTCACAAGTGGGCATTACCTCGACCTTACAGTCTCCACCTGCTCTTGATGGGTCCAGCCTCAGGCATTTTTGAGAGGTGACTAAAGGGCAAGTTAAACTGGAGAGACAGTTAGTTTGTGCTCAGTAGCAGAAGGCTATTGCTGGTGCAGGAGTGGCTCCCAGAATTCCCCTAGTGCCCACTGTCCTGACAAGCCCGGCACCATGACAGAAAGACTCAGCACCAGAAGGAAATATTACACACAGTGCCCAGCCCAGTGAGTGCAGGTGGAGTCTCAAAAATTCTTCCAATCATCAGACATTAAAATCATACGAAGAGGATTTTATCTTTAGCACCTTGTTAATATGGGTGTTCTCTCCTGTCAAAACAATCTTAAAATGTAGCATATTTAATTATAAACATCATATTTTTCTCTTTTTTGATGGGAAATAAGCAAAAATGGAACCAGCATTTCTGTTTTTAGGGTCCAAATGGAAGCACACAGATAGTGAGTGTGTGTGGGAAGTAAAGGTTTGATGAATGCCAAATATTAATGTGACATAAATTTTGATCAACCATGCTAGAGAAAAACTAATATATTTCTAGTCTTCAACTGAAAATGATTTTCAAACAAAGAGGCAACCAGAGTATGCAACAAAACCTGAGGAAAAAGTTATAATTAAGATATAGCAGATAAAAGTGCTGGTTATATTTCAGCATTTTTGTGATGTTTGTGGCAATTATTAACATATTATATTATAGTTTGTGGTGATTTGTTTTCCTCATTATAAATAAATATATTTACTTTCACACTTAATTTTGTATTTTCATTGTTTTATTCTTTTTCCTTTAAAAAGGCTCCTGAAATCGAATATGCTTTGATGCCCTGGATCAACCTCATGGTTCTGAGGTTGCTTGGAGTCACCTGACACAATGATTTCTTTCTTACCACGGCCAGGCTGTCACCGAAGGGCCTACTTTACTCATTCTACTTAGCTTAATGGTTATGGGGATTTGGGAATTTGATTTTGGTTACTTCTAGAGGACCAGAAGTAGAATTGTTCAGATCTGAGCTTCTAAGACCCACAATATTACTGAGCCCTAAAGTATATTTCTGACTCAAGCAAGCATGTTTTGACTCTCAGGCATTTTGGGGGAATCATTTGTCCTTTCCCATAGTCTAAACCTCACGATGTGGTTTTTAGAACATTTAGAAACATTTCACATAAAATATGGCAATGCTGAAGTACTCTAATTTCTCTCTGCTATGATTTGAGGATAGATATACACGAATAACTCCTTCCCTTTGTGATGGGAGATATTTTCACATCCTGAGGTCTAGAATATCAGAAAGGACAAATGACCCCCCCAAAATGCCTGAGAGTCAAAACATGCTTGCTTGAGTCAGACATATAAAACATGTTTTATTCCCAAATGTTTTGGGATCAAATTATGTATAAATCAAATCACGTTTAAAATCATTCCCTCTCCTCCTTTTCTCTGCTAACCATGAAAGATTAATGGAGACATCTTCCTGGCTCCATTATTTCCATACAGATGTCACTAACTTCTCTCAGACCTATTTTAATTGTGGTTAGTTTCTAATGAAATTCGTAATCCTGAGGGAAATTTAAACTCATTGAAGGATCTTCAGGCTCACTGCAGAATGCTAAGCAGCACAAATGTCTGATACTGACATAATAATAGTGCATGGAAAGAAATTTATTCTAAAGGCCTGGTAAAGAATTAAATGTGTAAGAGATTATACAGAATAACCTTATTTTCTAACCTATTGCCACTCCTATGTAATGTGCTTCACTAATATTGATTTTTTTTTCCCAAAACGTACTAAGAATTTTGCAACTCAAAAACTCATAGTCATTGTTAGGCTTGTATTTTGTCACAGCTGATGAAGTGAAATTTACCAATTGAGATCATGGCATTATTCTTATTAATGTGGATTTAGTTTGAAGAAGTTTTGTCTCCAGATGTTTTTTGATAAAATAGTATATGACTACTCTTTTTATATCTATTTCAAATGTGTTCATTGTGTTCCCACTTACATTCCCAATATTTCCTTGTCTTTAGTAATTCATTGACCCATATCTAAGTTGATCTATACTGTTCCAAATCTTTCTTTTAAATGGTGACCTTTCTGTGTATTTTTATTTTGAGAAAAAATTTCATATACTATAAAGCCAATGGCTTCATTAAACAGATTATCAATATAAAATTTTTCAGCATTGTAGAATTATGTAAAATAAAATGTAAAATCTTGCTTTCTGTATCCACTCTATGCATTCTACTGCCCTCTTTAGAAATCAGTACTGTCAGATTTTCCTATCCACTTATGCATACACGTATTTTTGTACATGGACAATATTACATTATACATATTGTTCTAAATTGTCTATTCTTCTTAATGAGATCTTGAAGAGCTTTACATTTTAGTATATTTAAGAGCATCTCATTCTTTTTAACAGATTTCATAGTATGTCCCATACTATGGAATATTCCGCTAAGCATTTGATCATTTCCCTAAGATGGAAGTTGGGAGCTTTCCATGATTAGCTATTACAAGCAACACAGCTGAGACCATTCTTCCCTCCCAACTTGTATACAAGTAGAAAATCTTGAGAATAGATTCATAGAAATAAATTAGCTGAGTCAAAAGTATGGATACTTCATATTTTAATTAATTCTTCCAATGGCTCTCCAGATTTATACTACAACCAATAGTTTATAGCCTTTCATATCTTTAGAAACATTGGATAATATCATTTAAATTAGTGAGATATATAATATATGCCAAATATGTATAATTAGCATTTTTCTGATTACTAAAAAGCTTAAACATCTTATTTTTTCTTTCCCTTGTGAACTGCCTGTTTGCTTCCATTTTCATTTTTTTCTTATTTGATTGCCTGTTCTTATTTGGTTTGAAAACTATATACATTCTCATAAATTAATGTTCTGCTATATGTTTTACAAATATATTCTCTCAGATTGCAATTTGCCTTTAAATATTTTTGTAAAATACTTTTAAATGTGGATGAGGTGTATAATAATAATGCAACAAGAATCCATATACGTGACACAACAGTTTAAAAAACAGGATATTTAAAATCCCCCCTGTGATCTTCTTCAACATCAATCAACCTATTCCTTTTCCAAGGAACTATTATCTGGATCTGTGCCCATAATTCGCTTAATTATGCTTATAGTTTTACCAAACTTATTATTTTCTTAAAATGTTTTTAGTTTTGTTTATTTTTAACTTCATATGAGGTTATACTAATGTACTTTTCAGCCCTAAGCATTTTCCCTTCAAAATTTTATTGCTGAGATTCAGTAATGTTACTATAACTCATTCACTTTCACTGTAGTACAACTGAATTAATTTTGGATATGAAGTACATAATTACACCATAATTTGTCTAAGTTGCTGTTGGTGGACATTTGGTTTGTTAACAGTTTTTAGCTATTAACAAAACAGGGTATGATGAACATTTTTGTCCAGTGATGTTTATATATGAGTATATTCCTAGGGCAGTGATTTTCAAAGTTTTTTTATCTTAGGACTCCTTAATATTCAGAAAATAATTGAGTATCTCAAAGATCTTTGGTGTATGTGGATTATATCCATCAACTTTTACCAAATTAGAAATTTAAACAAAAGGAATTTAAAAATATTCATTTGTTAGTTCATTTAAAAATGGCAAGTATATTGCATGTTAATGTATATTTTTCAGAACCAAAACACTAGTGAGAAGTGTGGCAGTATTTTTTATTTTTGCATATCTTTCTATGTTTGGCTTAATAGAAATTGCCTGAATTACCATTACTGCTTCTGCATTTGACCTGTAGAAATATGTCGTTTTGGTTGAAATATGTAAAGAAGAGCTGGTCCCATACAGATAGATATTTAGAAAAGGGAGGAATTTTTAATACATTTTTCAGGTAATTGTAAAATCTTTCTTTGATACTACAGCCAAAGATTTTTAAAGATTAGATGTAACGTGGAACCTGAAACTATGTATCTGCATGAGGGTCAAACTCATACTGTAGTACATTAACATATATGGTCATCAGTGCATTTTTTTATTAATCTTTATCCATGCAGGATTTTATAATATTGTCTGTTAGTCATTTAGAACATACTGGTTTGTTGAGTCATGTAGATCTTCCAAATATTGAATATATCTTTATACGATAGCAATAAGTCAACATTTATGTCATCACTGATCTCACCAGAAGATCTTTAAGTATTGAAAAGCTGTCCAACTCACAGTGATAAATGCAAATTTCCACTTTTTTGAGTGGTGGTGGGACTTGAAAAGCTTATTGTAGTATTCCCTTATTTGCATTTTTAAAGGCTATAGGATCTATAGTGATATTCCTGTTTCATTCCTAATAATGGTGATTTGTGTCTTCCAAACATCTATTTTTATGAGAGACTGATTCTTGGTCTCTATTCTCTTCTAGTCTATTTGTCTATTCCTATTTCAATTGTATACTTTCTTAATTCTTATAGATTTATACATAGTTTATAATATCTGGTAAGAAATTGTCCTTTCCTTTCTCTTCTTTGTATCCTCTTCCTTCTTCTTTTCTTCTTATAAATTTGCTGATCATATGATTCTCCATAAAAATTTAGAACAAGCTTTTCAAGTTATTCTTGAAAAGCAACAAAACAACCAAAATAAAGAAAAGAGCAGGGATGATCCAAGAGAAATGAATACAGATGTCTGTGAAAAAACTTGCATGAGAATAGTCAAAGCATTTAGGTTTCATAAATAGTCAAACACTGAAAATAACCCACATAGTCAACAACAGAATGAATAAACATATATTCATACAATGAAATTTACTTCTAGGCACTAAAAAAGACTAAATTATTGACAGACACAAAAAATAGGTGAGACTCAAATACATGATTTGGAACAAAAGGAGTCAGATCCAAAAAACCATATACCATGTAACCCATTTATATGATGACAGAAATCAAAACTGGTTGTCACCAGGAGGCAGGTGAGATATTTGACTGCAAAGGAGTATAGGAGAAGTTAATGGATTGTTTGAGCTATTATATCATTAAAATGGTGGTAACATGAAGGTTAGACTTACGAAATTGTAGCCTAAAGATTCTGAGAATCTTGTTGTTTGTGAATTACTCATGAACCAAAATTTCAATCCATTTCAATAAAAATTAATGGGTCCAAAAATTATAATGAAAACGACAAATTATTTTGAACTTAATGATAATTTTACAACTTGTGAAGTACATCTTTGAGGAAAATTCATAATATTGAAGAATATATTAGAACATTAAGAGGCAGAAAACAATATGAGGCATATGTTTTCAAACAAGTTATTTCTTTATAATATTCTTTTTAAAAAAACAAATTTTGGGCATCAGTAGCTATGCCTCATTTTTTATTCTCAATATTTTTATCCTCATTCATTTTATCATAGTCCATCTTACAAAGGTTTGCTCTTTTATTGGTTCTTCCAAAAAATAAACTTTCATCTCATTAAACCATGTTTTTTAGTATAATTTATATATATACTTTTAGGAATATTTTAGTTTAGGTTTGCCTGTTTGTTACTGTATTCTTTCAACTTTTCTTTGTTTTATTTCATGTTTGTTAATCTTTAAAGTTACATGTGGTACTCATTTATTTTTTAAGTCTGTGCAATACCAAAATTTAGACCAGCAAATTCCAGGGCATTGTTTTCCAAAGTGTAAAGAGTAGATACAACTTTCATGAACAATTCATGTAAAGTCTGACATTTGGTTATTGATCGGTTAGCATTCCCAAATATGTCTTTCTCCCTGAGAGCAAGTAATAACATTTAACATTTTTGTTTCTGGATTGATTTGCATTCTCTGGAACAGAAATTTCCAATGTTAATAATTTCTAGTTGCTCAGAAGCATGAGGCTTCTATTTCTTAGCAGCTGGGGGTCTTCTCAGGGCCTGACACATGCTTGAGCTTTTCTTTGCACACCTGAAAATAGACAGATGTTCTTCATATTGATATGAATCTCTACTTTTATGTTATGCTTCAGTTCCAATTTGTAACTCAGTAACAGGAGATCATTTCATGCCTTATGAAGAACTTTGAAGGACTTTGGATATTTTGCATTTAAGAAATGGAAATGCAGGTCACTTAGTTGCTGTTACTACTAATATTATGGAAACTTGGCATCAGTTTAACTTTTCTACCATTTTAAGGTTGAAAGGGACATATGATACCAATGTGAATAAATCACTTTTCACTGAATTACCTCAATTTGTGAGACCCTGGGGGTCTGGAAATTGTCTGGTAATAAATCTTCAGCCTTTTTTTAAAAATGCTTATCTTACCTTCCAGTTATCACCCCCAAAATGAGTACAAGTAACTTGGGGATTTTATATTTAAGCCAATGAAAACAATAAGCATTCCTGATATCAGGAATAGGCTCGTGTATTTAGTTTAGAATCAAGAGCCCAGTAGAAGCTGATATGTGGATCAGTGGAGACCTGCAAGAATTAATAGTTTGAAGAATAAAGCAGTGAGACTCCCAGGACATCCTTAGTGTTTCAAGATCATTGCCAAAGGACCCACGACACCAATATTTAATTGGCTTCTTAAACTCAAAGTAATTGAACTCATTCGACTTTATAAAATCTTTGAATGTACCAGTAGTGAGGTTTTTAAAAATCATTTTTAATAACAAAGTTTCTGAATATGAAATTTTAGTGATATTGCTGTGGTTATAAAACAGAGTAGAAGCATGTGTATTTGATTTTTGCATATCTATTTTCAACTCTCTAAAAATAACAATATTCACACTTGCTTTATGCTAGAAATTCAAATGAGAGTTTTTCAAAACATAAGGAATGGAAAAATAAACAAAATTGACAGTGTTTATAGCCGTAGGACCTAGCCAATAATACTTGATACATAATAGGCACTTAATAAAGACCCACTGAATAAGAGAGTAAATGAGTGAAATATTTGTCTAATTAAGGATTAGCAAATCATAAAATAAATACTAAGTTAAATAAGAATGAAAAAACACTATTGACAAGATGTCTAATAAAACATATATAAATACAGAAGTTTTTATTTTGTTGTACTTACATATATGTATATATTCTGATTCCTCCATTTAGTTAGATTATGATATTTATTTTAAAACTGCTTACACTATCATATAGCTATTGAAGAGGAGCTCTCCACAGACTTATATATATAGGTGGACATTTGTCTTCATCCTGATGGATGGGGAGAAGGAGAATTTTCTCTCCATCTATTTTTGGAGGACCGACTGCTTCTTTCTGCAAAACCAGAAGATGAAAAACAGACTAATTCTCAGTCCTTGGATTTCTTCTCTTCTTTATCCACACCCTCCCTTGGTGACTTCAGACAGTTTCAAAGTTTTAAATACCATCTTACTCACTGAAGATGTTCAAATGTATTACTCCAGTCCAGACCTAACCCTCATTTCCAAATGATTTGTTTAATTACTATTGAACATCTCTAATTAGGTGTCTAATAAATATTCAAAATTAACATGTCTAGAACCAAACTCCTAATCTTCCCTCAAGACCTACACAACCTCAATCTTCCTTTTCCCCAAATAATGGCAAGTCTATCCTTTCTGTCCAGGTGAAAAGCTTTGGTGTCATCTTAGATTCATCTCTTTTTCTCATTCTATCTAACTCATCTCTAATTCCTGCACAAATCTTATTGTCCCTGCCTACAAAGGCCCATCTAGATTCTCAGGATTTCTCAGCATATCCACTACCCATTATTTCTTACCTGCATTATCCAAGAGCCTTCTAACTGGTCTTCTAACTTTTTTTCTAAGAGTATATTCTTAAAACAGAGGCTTGATGTACATCTAAGTTAGATAACATCACACATCTTAGCAGGACTCAGCTGGTTTCCTATCTCTCAGTTTAATAATCAAAGTCTTTACAATTATGTTTGTGGTCCTGTGAAATCTTCCCCCAACATCCGCACCATCACCTACCACCAGTTCCCCTGTACATGTTTCATTCCGAGCATGCTGGCCTCCTTGCTGTTCCTTGAACACATCAGAGTCATCACTGTTTCAGGATCTTTCTAGGTTCTCTTCCTATTCTCAGCTCTAAAACAGAGTCTGCCTGACACATAGTAAGTGTACAATAAATATTTGTCAAATACTTCAATGAATTATAATATAAGACCCATGTTAATTTAATTTGTTTTGTCAAAAGGGCAGATTTTTACAGTGTTCATGGAGTACCAGAAAGTAAGAATGTCCTCAAAAGATCAATGGGGTCCTGTGTTGACTGATTTGGGAAATATGACCGAGGGAAGCTTAAACAATGAAGCGAAAGCTTTATTCCTGTTCAGGGGGTTGCAGTCAGGAACACTGATCCAGATATGGACTGACAGTGTGCTCCTGAGAACGAGGGGCAAGGGAGGCAGCTGGTTGTAAAGGCCAAAATTGCAAAGGCTGCAAGTTTATCTTGGCAAAGAGGGATTGGGTTATTTTCTGGGCCAATGCACAGTGTAGCTGCAATGGGTGGTTGCCAGGGACTGGAACAACAGTCTTGTAAAATAACAGACATTCTATGAAGATAAGGTCATTTTGAGAGCCCAACCTCCAGAACTAGGCATCCTCGCAGGACATGTAACAGTCACAGGTCCAGCTCTGAGGCTAAGCCCACCCACCAGGACTTCCAGCCCCGCCTTAAGTAAGATTAGATTCCCTCCGCTCAAGCAACTCCATCTCGTCTCAGGTGTTTTATCTGCCAAATCGCTTATAGGTTTATATCCATCCATACCTATAAAGATGACCCAGAAACAATACTGAATAGGCTCATAAAATCTAAATTGCAGCAGTTGGAACACCAAAAAGAATAATTATGGTAATTGTTAATAACATAATGAATGGAAAGAAACTAGAAAATCTTTTGGTGATGAGTTCTTAGATGTAACACCCAAAGCATAATCCATGAAAGAAAAAATGTGTAAGTTGGACTTCATTAAAACTAAAACGTCTGCTCCATGAAACACACTGTTAAGGGAATGAAGAGACAAATTACAGACCAGGAGATAGTAATTGCAAAGCATATATCACATAAAGGGCTCGTTTTCAAGATACACGGAGTTTGTAAAATTTGATAATAAGAAAGCAAACTAATTAAAAAATGGACCAAAGAGTTTAACAGACACCTCACCGAAGAAAACACACAGATGGCAAATAACATCTTTTGTCATTAGGGAATTGTAATTTTAAAAAATGAGATATTACTACATGCCAATTAGAATGGCCAAAATCTAAAACTAAAAATGCCCAACGCTGACAATGAGGCAGAGTAACAGGGACTCTCAGTCATTACTGGTGGGAATGCAAAATGGTGCAGCTATGTTGGAAGACAGTTTGGCAGTTTCTTATGAAGGTAAACAGACTTTTACAATACAATATAACAGTTATGCTTACAGATACTTATCCAGTTGGGTTGAAGACTTATGTCTACACAAAAACCTACACCTGAATGTTTATAACAGCTTTATTTATAATTTATGAAATCTGGAAGCAATCAAGATATCCTTCAATAGCCAATAAACTGTGGTACATCCACAGAATGGAGTATTATTTAATGATTTAAAAAAATGAGTTACCAAGCCACAAAAGACTTGGAGAAAACTTAAATACAGGTTGCTTAGTGAAAGAAGCCAGTCTGAAAGGGCACATGCCATGTGATTCCAACTCTGTGACACTCTGGAAAAGGCAAAACTATGGAAATTAGTTAAAAGATCAATGGTTGTAGGGGTGTGGGGAAAGTGGGAGGTGGAGCACAATGGGATTCTAGGGCGGTGAAACTATTCTGTATGATACCGTAATACTGGATATGAGATACGCATTTGTCAAAACCCATAGAACTTGACAGCACAGAATGAAACTTAAAATACACTCTGAATTTTAGTTAATAATAATGTATCAGTATTGGTTTATCAATTGTAACAAATGTACCACACTAATGGTAGAAGTTAAGGTGGGATATATGGAAACCCTCTGGATTATCTGCTCAACTTTTCTGTACTTTTTAAACCATTCTAAAACATAAGTCTTAATTAAAGATAGTCATTAGGCCATATGATATTACTGAGGAAATCTCAAGAGACCATTAGGTGTTGACCAAGAACTCATGATTGGTTAGTGAGAAGCCTTGCCTAGAAACTTGATATTTTGGTTTTACAGATACATGGCCTGGCAGCCATCCCGGTGTTAACCTGACAAGCACACTTTTTCCCCTTGGCTTTACAATGGCCAGTTCCTTATCCTTACCCTGATTTCTTCACCCTTGCTAAGGGAATCCAATTTTGTTTAACTGGTGGGTGAGGTCCATTGATCTCAGAGAAGGAGGGCTCTTCTGCCAGCAGGTAGCAAATAATTATTGGTTCAAACCAGTCATGACATTGTCATTCCCTTTTGCTAGATGTTCACTTTCCCAGGTTTCTTTGAAGCTTGGGAACCATGTGACAAGTTCTAGCCTATGAGACATAAGGAAAACTCTGGTAAGGGGTCTTGCCCTCTTAGAGGCAGCCTGCCTTTGCACGCACTGAGAAGGTGTGATCCTGGGGCCTTGGCAACCAACTTGCAACCATAGGGTGACAAAAAGCTGCTACATTACAGTCAAGACTGGAAAGAAACCTCCCATGTCCAGGCTTCTTGTTAAATAAATAATAAACATCAATAGTTTACATTTTTTTAAAATCTAAAAGAACATAAAGATACTAAACAAAAAATAGAGAAGCACAGGAAAAGAAAGGCATTCTTTAGTGAAGAATGCTAGCTAATACATAGAGAGAAGAGAAAGAGCAAGAAAAGACCAAATTTTTAAAGTCACCATCTTGCAAACCCCAGTATGAAAGTTCATTTAGGCAAAGGATCATTAATAAATGCTAAAGTAATTGGGTAAAGACTGATGAGAAATGGAATGTGTTGATAGTTTCAAAGTATCAACATACCCATTACCTACTAATTATGAAAGAAAAAATACACTTTCCAATGGAAAGCTTTGCAGTTATTCCCTGAACCAAGTAATCAGTCCTAGCATCACTAATATTAGTGATAACCTGACATTATGAGCTTCCTAGCTGGTCCAACATGTAGTGCACAATACCTAAGAAGTACTTTTGCCAAAAATATTTAGCATAAGTCTATGAAATCTCTACATATAATGTCCAATTCACAGCAAACATGAGTATATTGAAATAAATTGACTTTCTCCATGTGGAAACAATCAGATAAATCTAGAATATGGAACATCCTGTAAGACAATTGGCCTAGAATCAAAAAACTCAGTAACATGGGGGACAAAAAAGGATGAAGATGTCATTTAAATAGACTAAAGAGATACAGCATTCACAATGAGTAAACCTTGATTAGGCCCTGGACTGGTAATAAATAGCTATAAAGATATCTAGGAGAAAACAAGGACAACTTGAATTTGGACCAGACATTGATGATACTGTGGGATCATTTAAAATTTTTTTCAGTGTGATGATATTGAGGGTCATGAAATACTTAGAAATGAAGAGTATAGTGGTAAATGCAACATAATTCCAAAGGTTCAGAAAAAAAAAAACCCAAAGAATTTCATGAGAGGATGGATAGATTGATAATGGATAAATAGAGCAAATTATGTTCACAATTGATGAATCCAGATGAAAGTTCAAGGGCTATCATTTATTGGATTACATTCTCAACTTTTTTGAGGATTTTAGAAATTTTATTTTGTAGATTTTTTAAAGTTGGAGGCAAAACTGCAGATAAATGGCTCTTAAAAATGTTTCATTGAAAATGAAGTCTTCATCTTCAACCATATTGCCACAATCTTAAGTGTATTACTCCAACTTCTGTTCTATATTGACATCACTATGTCCCTCCTGTCTGAACTGACTTTAGACAAGTCCTGGGCTGGGTTCTGGGAGCTGGGGGATGGGACTGCACTGGGGCTGAAGGGCCTGCAGTTAGGGAGACATGAATTGAGTGTGTAAGAGTGAAGCAGCAAAGGAGGGAAAACCAAGCAGACAAAACGAGTGACAGTGTAAAGATAATGAGCAGGTGTAAGACAACTTGCAATCTTAACAGAGCAAGTAGATTCTAGAGGTGTGAGAATCCTGGAGGGTTTCTCTTGGTGCCAATATGTGACCAGAGATCTTGGATAATCTCAAAGGTTCAGAGAAGGTTTGAGCATGTCCTTATCTTTACAGACCCTTGTCTTCTGTATTCACTTGCCTTCTTTTCCCATCTGGATTTCATAAACTATCATTTTAATTACACTTTTACTAGAATGTAAAATCCCTTAATCTTGTCTTTTTTCCAGTCCACCTTACTAAAAGTTTACTCAGACCTGTTTTCCTAAAGGGTCCAGTTATGCTCATGTCGCTTCTCTGTTTAAAACCCTTAACCTGGCCTGTGATCATGTCCTGGTCTCAACACACCTTTCCAGTTTTCAGATCATAATCCAGAGTGGGTTGGCTGGTCTTCTCTTTTTCTTGAAGATGTCAGGGAACCAAGGCTCCTTCCCTCTTTATGGTTCTTTACTTCTCTAGACCTTTCAAGTCCTTTCTACTCAGGAAGAGAAAAAGAGAGTGAGGACTGTGCCTGGAGATTTTGTGTTCCAGGCCTGAAGTGCACATCACTTTTGTCACACCCTGTGGGCTGTGACTCACACTTTTCGCAACAATGAACTGCAAGAGAAACTAGGGAATGGAGTATAACTGTGTGTTCCCAGGAAAAGACAGACAAAGTATGGTGAGCAGAGGACTTTCTGCACGCCAATCTTATCACCCCAATTTCTCTAGCTGTTCTCATACTTCAGGAAATACCCTGAGCTTTCCAGCTTCCAGAATTTTCACATATGTAAATTTCCTCTCCCTTCCTTGAATGCTTTTAGCATTTGTCTCTATCTTTGTTTCTACTTACTACTTTTTTTATCTTGTTGGTGATTCTTTTAGAATATCATCTTTCCTACAGACTGAGAGCTCCCAGAAGCCAATAGCTGAGTGACTTAATGAATAATCCATGCAAATCTCTCAGCTAAAAGGAGCAAAAAGAAAAGAAAGTTAAGCAATTTCATAAGCTTAATTCTGTAATTTTATCACGAAATCATTGGGGAAAGCCAATCACATTATCACCAAACAGAATTTGTCCTAAAATATTATTTTTATTAAACACTTTGAAATGTTCTTTAAAAATGATGATACTCATATAAACAAAACCTGATATTGTCTTTTTAAAAAAAATTATTTTTTCACGGAACTAGATGCTTTTTTTACCATACTTACTTCTTGCCTGGGTTTTTTCTATTCTTTGCTTTTCTTAAAATTAAAAAGTATGGTCAAATTTATCCTTTATATGATAAAGTTCGATGAATTTTGACGAATATTTAGATACCTCCATCACCCAAAAGTTATCTTGTGTCCCCTTTAAATCAACCCCTTTTATCTCCCCCAGTCCTTGGCAACCATTGAGCTGGGGTTTTTTTTCTCCAATAGTTGTGTCATTTCCAAGATGATACATAAATGACATCAAAGAGTGGGTGGCTTTTTGAGTGTGACTTCTCTTCACTTAAGTGTAATGCATTTGAGATTCATTCATGTTGTTGCATGCATCAGTAGTTCATTTATTTTTACCCCTGAGTAATATTCTATTGGGTGTATAGACTCAATACAAACAAGCCCATAGTTTGTGCCTTCAAAATTTGAAAGATTGCCTGCACTTTGAGTAAGATTATCATTCTAATACAAATGAATTACTCTTTTGTGCCCCTCTTCTTGATTATTCACTCTTCTTAGGTGTTGCATGAAGTCCCCTGGGATAATTCATATGCAAATATTGTTGCCTTCTTTGTTGTTTCTTAAAAAAATACAAGTGAACCTGGAGTAGAGTTTACCATCTTGAACAATCAAATCAACACATTAACTTAAATATTTCATATTTCAATAATTTGCATTGACAATTATGCTACTTTATTTGTTCAACCAATCGTTTCTGAGTACCTACTTTATTCCTGGAACTGACTTAAGTGCTCTGGAGAAAATGGCAAGAAAATACTTGACATAATTCCTGTGTTTGCAGTGTAATGAAGGAGACATTCATTAAGTAAATAGTGATAAAAACTAAAAATAATATATCAATAATAAAAATACAAGACAGGCTATGAACCCTTAAACTATGGGATTAGGATGAGGAAGTGAAGTTTGAATAGAGTTTGAAGAAAAGAGAGGCATTCCAGGCACAAAGAATAGGCACGTGTCCCAGTGTCAGTAGGCACATGGTGTGCATGAGCTTTAGCCATTCAGAGAGCAGAGGAGATGTAGGTACAGCAAGGGGCGTGAGATGCGGTTAAGGGACAGATGGTCTTATGGGCTACGCTGAGGAATTTTACCACTATCCTAGAAGTATTTGAAAGCCATAGGCTGGATTTAGATAAAAGTCAAGAGTGATTCAATTTGAACTTCAAAAACTGGCTACAGATGGCGATACTTTTCTGTGGTGCTTCAGGGTGAGTAGAAGGAGACATAGAAACTACAGGTAGGCTCTTGTAGTTAAGAAAGTATTGCAATAGTTCAGGCAGGACAAAGCCACATTTTGAACTAGGATGAAAGTGGTTGATGTAGAGGAAATTGACAAAAGTAACATCTCAGAGGTAAAAGGACAGGACACTGAGTCAGACTGGCTCTGGGGCTGCTGGGGAGAGGGGAGAGACATCAGGGTGACTCCCTGGCTTCTGGCTTGGGCAAATAGTTTGGTGTTGGCATCATTTATGGAGATAGAAAGTTCTGGAGATAGGAATGATCATGAGCTGGGTTCCAGTCTTCTTTAGTTATAGACATTCAAATGTTTCAAGTGTGCAGTTAGCTATATGGTTTTGCATGGGTCAGAAGAGTGTTCTGTGAAGGCTGCTGATAAGGCCATGAGGATCGTCTGCAAAGGTGGTGACTGAAGACATGGCCATAGATTAGACTGCCTAGGGCAAGAATACAGAGCAAAACAGGACAGTTTAGGATTAAGCATTGAAAACTGCGACATTAAATGGACAAGAAGGGGAGAATGATTCTGCAAGGGAGGTTTCAAAAGAAAATACAAACAAAAACAAAAACAAAAACAGAGATGTGCAGGGTTATGGAAAGTCACATGGAAATGTTTCAGGAAGGAGGGAGACGCCAACAGAACATATGCTCCCAGATGATTCTTAACTGACCTTTGGGAGAGCAGTGCTGGTGCGATGATGGGAGTAGAAGCCAGACTGGAGTGGTTTGAAAGTAAGTAGGTGATGAAAAAAAATGGAGAGAGAGAGTACACACAGATTTGGAAAATATTGCTGTGGAGAGGCAGTGTGGGGGGTGAAAGATGAAGAGGACGGAACGTAGCGGCGGAGCACATGAATGATTCAGTGAAGGTTTCCTTCCCTTCAATTGTAAAGATAAGAACATGGTTAAAAAGTCAAGGGTGGAATACATCAAAAGGGAGAGCTTAACAATAAGAGAAAGGGAGGGCTGGATGGAACTGGCTGTAGAGAACAGGGTGGTGGAATTAACCTTAGAATATCATTCAGAGAGATCCCCTTGTTTTTAGCAGGAAAGATGGGAACAGATATGGGTGGGATTATGGTTACTGTATGGGGAAGGTGAAAAGTTGTCACATGACAGCCTCTATTTCCTCTGTAAGATAGAAGGTGAAGCAAAAGCACTGCAGGGTCTTCAGGGTCCAGGGTGGCAAGACTGAGCTGAGTAGAAAACTTGGGGAAGGATCACTGTAGGTAAGACAATGAGTTAACAGAGAACGGCCTTTGGCTTGACGCATATTGATCCCTGATTGGATTTCATTCAAACCATCCTCTATACACATGTTAAGTGCTTAATCTTATGATTTCTCTGCATTATCAAGTTACCAAACAAAACAGGTAGAATCTCTACGTTCAACTCCCTTTCCCAAATTGCTTCTTACAGATATACATACTATGCAGGCATATCTAGAAATTTACAGCTTCACAATTATGCCTTTTCTTCATGTCCCTTTATGAAAAGGATGTTCTTGGGCACAGGAATTTCCCCCAGAACATCTGTGCCTTCCTCAAAATTTTTCTTCTAGATCCTTCTACTAAGACACGTAACACCGATTTGTCAGTGGCATCCCCTACCTCCCTCCAGTTGATAGTCACCTTCACCCCTTCTCTCACAGTTAGAGTTGAGAATATTATTAACTTTGTAATTTTTAGCATGAAACTTGATTTGAAGTAGAATTGTCAGTGCAATATTATTGTGCCTCCTGGTAAAATCCTTAACAGTTAAGGCATTGCATTTTCAAAATATGTGATGAATGTTTTCATAGTTTCCACACAACACCTGAAATCACTATGATTTTCCATAATTGTATATTTGCAACCATTTTTAAAGTGACATATGTAGATACTATGTGTGACACAGAGTAGACAGTAAATACTGCATTACATCTTTAATTAGAGGGGAAGTAAAGAAGGACAGGATGGAAGGAGTAGACAACATTTCCACTCAGCAAACAATATGTCTTGCTTTACTTATAAATTATATTCAAGTTCTAATCATTTTTTTCCCCAAGCTATAGTGAATTCTCCCATGCAGGATATTTTTAGTGCTTTAAATTATAATTAGTCAAGAAAACTAGTTATGAAGAAAAGTTAGATGATTAGATGATAACAGTGTCTGGAATGCACAGAAAAATATTATTATAACAGTTCATTAGCTAATGCATCACATATAAACAAAATATAGGGATAAAACTGCCTGGTGTCAGGCTGTTGTTCAATGTTTTTTATTTAAATTCTAGGGCAAATAAAGGAAATGTTAACAACACACAATAATCGTAGAATATAACTGAAAGAGGGAATAGTATCTAAAAATGACAATCTGCTTTCCTAATTTAGGATTGCTCATTCCATGGCGTATAGTTTGTTTCCAGTGATAAATATCTGCTCAGGTTTTCTATATGTGTTTTCTTATTTCTTTGAGAAGATGATTTCATGTCATAAAACCTATACATTGTAATACAGTATTCTTATTTGATTTTCCTTAAAACCATATAAACTTCAAGTAAAAAAAATAAGATCACTTAATACGAGTTCTTTAGGAAGAAAAAAGAGGCAATGGGGAAAGAGTCTCCGTGTAAAAGCAAAAATGACCTTCTGTAGTGAATTTCAGTTTCTCGAGTGTGGCAAGAATAACGTCTTGGCAGTTGGACCATGCTATTCACCTGAGGGTTGTCAATCATTCTCATTTCGAAAGACAGAATTTATGAATTGTCAACATGCCTTTCAGGTGAAAAACCAGTGTTTATCAGGAGAAAAACTAACATAAAATCTCAAACAAGTTGAAAAGCAAAATGCTGCCTGGTCACCTGATCATAATCTCCAGTTTGTATGTTATAACAACTCTAATATGTGAGCTATGGACAACAAACTGCAAAGCTATTACTGTGTTTTTCAAGTGCAATATAATCTGGAGATCAATGGCTTGAGTTTTTTCTGTATTCCATATAAAGTGAACTATTTGTCACTGGGCAACCCTATAAATACAACTGTCTAATACAGAAACTGCTGACAGCCTTGCCAGCGATTTCAGTAGTGGAAGCCAGGGCTAAACACACTGAACTACATTAGAATTGGTCCCCAGAGGACAGAATTGAACTTCACTGGCAAGGGCATTGTAAGAGTTCTATTTGACTCCTCATTAAACCTCTCATAGGGATTGTAGTTCCTTCTCTGTGGCTGTTATTGCTTCTCTTTCTATAAAAGAGAGAGATGTAGGCACATAGGCATTGGCATGACTTTACGCATTTAGGAAAAGATTGCTGTTCCTCATAAAAATGAAGCCTCCTACAGATTTTTAAAAAGATAATCCAGTCTCTTGCTCATTAACCCCCTTATTTCCAAAAGAAGTAGAGAGGTTTATTTCAATTTGTGAGAATTCATTTTCAAATGCCTGTCTTAGGGCACGTAAGAAATTCTGTTTTATCTGTTTATCTTCTCTCCAGGAAAAGCAGCATTAGGGGAATAATAGTTGGTGATAATGATCTCAGCCTTCATCACCTAACAGTGTTGTTGTGATAATGACATAAGAGCAAATATTTTTAAGCAACTGGTGAAACATACAGGACAGGTGCTGTAAGTTGCCCATAGCTGTCCTTGTTGACGTGGAGACTTGAAAATAGCATAATACAATTTATCATACTTTGGAAGTATTGCATTTGAAAATCAGTCAATAGTTCAAAGAAACACACAGCAAGCTCTATGGTTTGTAAACCCACACTACTGATGATATAGCATTTCACATTCTTGGGAGTCTTTTCTAGGAAGATTCACAAGACTGTTATTGTTTTAAGTGCAATAAAAACAAATGCAACTATTTTATACAGCAACAGCTAAGTAAAATACTTTTTCCTCTAAAGAGAAGATTTTCTGTGATTATGAAATAATGCCTTCAGTCTTCAGGTCATCGAATCACAGTGTTATTTAATGGAGTATTAATAATGCTAATTACTAATACTTTACTGGGGAATATTTTACTGCTTACTACTACTGTTATTGTTCCCCAAAAGTAGTCCATATATTCACATATACAAGGGCACAAAAAGCCAAGCAAATTGTGATATAAATGATGAAGTAAAAATTGAAATACAAGATAGCAAAATGTGATTATGTGAAAATACGCAGCACTATGAAAGTTCTCTTTGCATTAACAAGATGAATGTGCGATCAATAGAATTACTTTCTAATGCCCTACACATCAGTTAAGCCTATGTCTATATGTCTGCACACACATACACATACATGAACATTTTCATATCTACACCATGGAAACATGCACACTTCAAAATAAAACTGCAAAAGAGGAATTGTTGGTCCCTTGTGAGTATGACTTTGTCTCTGGTCTAAACATATCTTTAGTTCTGGACATGATCACTTTAGTGCCAATTGTAGGAGTGGGTGGGAATAGAATGTTGCTTTCAGGAACTTCAAAATAAAGGGTAACTACATCAAAACAAAGCCCCTAAAAGTGGAGTCCCAAGGATAAGATTTTCAGTAGCCCATGAGTCTAACCCAGAGGGAGGGAGAAACAGCGGGTAATTCCCAGGAGAAAGAGGTGGTCCAGGCCAACAAAGAGTGGGCCTGAGGATTCTAAAATGAGCATAGGAGGGAAGAAAGAGGTAACACAAAAGAATCTTCTAAAAGAAGACACCAAAGACAATACTTTCACATAAATTCAGACCATCATTCTACATTTATGCATATGAGCATTTACTGCACATACATACTCATGTAAATACATTCAATCTTAATCTTTCTCAGACACACGTATCTACACCAACCAAAAGGTTAGTGTTTCGTTACTGCTCTTCTAGCAAAAGGCATTGTAAACATAGCCCTGGGTCCTTTCCGATGCCACTACTCCCCAGCTGTGTGACTGACGCAAGTTGTTGCTTGAACTCTTACATCATGGCCAAGGTCACCTTGCCAGGCTCCTGGTGCCCAGGACTGTCTCAAAGACAAAAAGAAAGTTCCATTATTGGCAGGGCACAGCAAGCTAATTTACATGATAATAATGAGTGATTTATAGTTAATAGTGTACCCCATAGTTTATTTTGACAGACATCTTTAGAAAATACACATAGTAACCAAGGACATATATAGTTTGGGGATACACAGCTTGGAAGTAGTTGCCTGAGCTTCTAAAAAGTCACAGTTTAGTTAATTATGAATAATGCACACTTGTTAAAAAGTATACTAGTGAAGGGGGCCAAAAGTTACAAATTTCCAGTTACCCACCACATAAATAAATCCTGGGGAGATAATGTACAGGACTGTGACTATAGTTAATCATAGTATACTGCATATTTGGAAGTTGATAAAAGTAGATTTTAAACGTTCACAGCATAAGAAAAAACATTGTAACTGTGGAGTGACAAATGGTAACAAGACTTATTGTGGTGACCATTTCACAATATAAACAAATATCAAATCATTATATTGTACATCTGAAACTAATATGATGCTATATGTCAGTTCTGTCTCAAAAAGTAGGACAAAAAGATTCCATATACCCTTCAACCAGTTTCCTCCGAAGGCAACATCTTATATAACTATAGTAAGGTATCAAAATCAGGAAACTGACATTGATAGAGTTCACAGACCTCAGATCTCACCAGATAATGTACACTTCTTTGTGTGTGTGTGTGTTCCTACACAATCTTATCATCTGGATATTCTGCTTCAGGTGACCTGAAGTCAAAGGGCAGCCACTGAAATTTACAAGAACTCCTTATTTCAAATGGAATATGTATACAATTGTGCTGTTTCCTTGGGCAAGTGTGGGATGGAGAGAATAAAATTGTTTAAATGGGATGGGAAAGAATGGAAGAGGAGAAGGTTATCCTCCCTATTACACACACACACACACACACACACACACACCACTCTCCATCTACAATCACAACCAAGTGTTACTGGTCCTTTATAACCACAGCTGACAAGCTGACAGCCCATGTAGAAACACTTAGAGTTGGCTGGGATCCGGACCTCGAGTTGCTCACGAGGAGTCAGGAAGCTCTACAGAACTCCTGCGTCCGAGACCGTGGGAAGGGTTGGGGTGGAGCCTGATGTGGGGGCTGCTCAGCGATCAGGGGGCGGGCTGGCCCTGGTGGGAGGGCTGGGAGGCTGCTGCCACTTGCTGAGTGCGCAGCCCAGAGGGAGAGTGTCCCTGCGGCCCGAGGACCGCGGAGGGCTGGGCACAGGGTCCCCTCCTCTCGCTCACCACGCGGTCCCCGCGACTCCTCCTGCAGCCCCGGTGGCTGCGGCGGCAGAGCCTCGCCCACAATCCCCACCCTCTGATCTCCTTAGCTGTTGAAGAACAGCAACGCCTGGCACGTTCCTGGAGAACCCCGGGCGCAGCGGAGAGGGGGCAGGCGCAGGGGAACTCGAAAGGCAGCATGCGCCCGCCGGGGGCAGCCTCGGCGCCTACGGTCTGAGGCTGCAGCCCCAGTTCGCCATTGTGAGCCGCCGCCTGGGGAGCTCGGCCGCGCCGCCAGCCCCCCGGGTGCCGGTCCGCGCCGCGATGGGGCACCTGCCCACGAGGACGCGCGGCAGCAGCCGCCTTCTGCCTCTGCTCTGGCTCTTTGTGCTGCTCAAGGTAGGGAGTCCCCACCCCCACCCCGCCCCGCCGCGGCGGTCCTGCCCGCGCTCCGGCGCCGTGGCTCTGCGGCGGGGGAGCCGCGAGCCCCGGGCGCCGCGGCCGAGAGGCTGGAAGCGCAGGCGGTGCAGCCTGGGCGCACGCTTTGTTGTCCTTGCGTGTGCGTGTGGCCGGCAGGCTTGAAGGATGGGGTGGAAGAATAGGGAAGTTTTCTCCCTCCAGCGTTCCCCTTTGTGCCCTTTTTCCGCCGCTGGTATCCACATCAAAGATGAGCTTGTTGGACAGTGCTTCCTCGGGCAAAATGAGGTCACTTTCCCTCCTGGTCGCCCTGCACCCCAAAGCTGCTCGACCTTTCCTCCCTTCCCCAACGGAGTGTGCGGCTGCTTTGTCTTAATTTACTTTCTGCTGGAATTATACTCCGGGGGCGAGCTCTCCGGCTGCAAATGGACAGCCGGGGTGGATCGTGAGCATGATTTTCTTTGAATAAAGAGTGTCAGCTTGAGCCTGGAGAGGACTTCTCTCCCCAAGTCCTCATCTCCAACCTGAGAATTCCCTTTGCAAAGTCTTTAGACCTCCCCTATTATATTGACAGAGGATGCTACCTCTAAATTTAAATGGCAGAAAAATCTGTATAATTAACTCTTCAAGTCTTCTTTGGAGTATGCTGCTTCAGGGTTTCACTTTGAGGAAAATGGGAAGGAAAAAGTCTGGTTAAAAAAAATAGTTTGACAACTATACGGTATACAAAATTTCAAAACGAAATTTCAGTTAGATGTTTTCTTGGAGAGTGGTGTGAACTGGGGAGGTAATTGCCTACCGATCATGTCTTCAGCGGGTCTACTTGTAGTTCTGCCTGCTTTGCGTTCCGGGCGCCGCAAACTCAAGTGGGTGGACAGGTGACCGGGAGCTATCCTTTCAGCACCACCGTGCTCTCTACCTTAGAAATGGATGAAACATAATGGAAGCCCATGTTTTCTTATCAAAGAGTCACTTCTTGCTTACGTGCACCATTAATTATGAATGCTCGATAAGGAGATACTGGAACAGGACCAATGAATTAAGAAAAATATTAATTTTAAATATTCCATATTTTATTTGTCTTAATGGAAAATAGTAAAATGTATTCAGGAAGAAACAGCAACAGAGTGCATATGTAAAATTCTAAGTTTAGTATGTTCTTACATTTTCCTTAAGTTATCACTAATAATTTTATTTAAAGTGATACTAATAAGTTTGGTCATATGTTTTCACTCTAAGAGGTTTAGTACACACCACAAATGTATTACACTTGTTAAGTTTTCTATTATTAATTTTTCTACTTGTCAAATTCTGTCGTGACTGTTACATCTATGCAACACTTGTCATGAACCCCAAGTGAGAAATTGAATCACCACATATTTAACCGAGTAACAGATAAGAGTTACATGTATGACATCTGATCCAAACCCAGCCTTTGGCACAGCTGCTGGTTTTTATTTGAATTATTCATAATGGATGGGAATTTCAGAAATGGGCTAATCATGAGTTTGGGAGTGAGGATGGAGGGTTGCAGTTAAAATGAAAAAAATGTGGCAAAAGTTCTAATCAAAACTCAATATTGGAATGAGAAAATGCAGTCAGGTCTGGCATGATGGTGTTCTCAGGGATGGAAATAGAGATTCCCCTGTTCCACATGGTAGGTGTATTCCTTCACATTTTCAAATAAATGTCAATTACAGTAAACTGCACATAATAAATATACTGATAAGGCTTGTTCTTTAAAAAAATATCATAATGGGACAAATCATTCTGTAAAGCAAACCATTACACTTTATTTTATGTAAATGCAGTGTTTTATGTCACCTTAATACAAAGTATGCTAGAGGAAGGGGGAATATATATACATACTGAATACCCACTATGTGCTAGTCAGTGTTCCAGGTATTTCACATATGCTATTGCACTTAATCCTATTTTGTTACAACTGACAAGAGATGTTCGTAGTGGTAAATTGGTCACATAGGGTAACATATTTACATTTTGGGAATAGTATATTACATGGTAAATTGGGCACACAGTATAATCTCTTTATAATTTGGGGATACTTTTACATTCAAGGTCCTGAATAGGTGTCAATAAAATAGGTCTAATGTGCATATGGTGATAGGAACATGAAAAATTTCCATTTTCAAATTCCCTATTGTCAGTTGGATCTCAGTGATAAAATCTAAAATAGTCTATGTGTGCTAAGTCAGAAACAAACTATTTCCCCAGCCTTCTGTAGTTCTCATCAGGTCAGTAATTAGGACAATACTCACATGCTCACATACTAATAATACTCAATCCTGACATACCGGCAAACCTTACATTCTCAATATGACAATTTTACTGCTCCATATGCAGTATCCTCCAGGGGACAGTGAAAATCACTAAGGACATTAAGTTAGAGGAACTAAAATGTGAGACTTGACTTATAGTTTTTCCCTTTCCATAAATCAGAAACAAGAAGCTGGATGTAAGTGGTGGGGAAGTCTGAAAATTTGTATCTGTGTAAGTGGTTATAACCAATTTCATTAAGGTAAACTAAATGTGCCCGACTGTGGAAGTCTTTATGCATCATTCCTTATCCATGGCTTAGTGATGGGCACATTTAATCAGGCACCTGAGACTGTCTAAATCTTCCTCTGTGAGTTAGGAGGTGAATATTTCTATAAGTGATGTTGCATAAGCACAATGTTGGTTATGAAAATGTTTAATTTCATGTCAATATTGAAGATATGTATAAAAGTAGAAAACAAAAGTACAACTCTACTCTCAGGTATACTGGGAGCCTACCAATCTCAAAATCTACCCACATATGAATGTAAATGGAGCATTTATGTGGTGAGTCTCACATAATTCCTGGTAAAAGCAATGTAATTTCTCTTACCTGTCCTCTCTTTACTAAACTCTCCCTGAAATTTGCTTCCTGTATCGGTTCACTCAATATCAGTATTTTGTCAAGTAGGATGCAAATTGTAGAATATGACATCATAAGAATTTAAATTCTGCCTTTCCTGAAATGGTGCTTATTTCAAATGTTTCCCCAGACTCATAGGCTTGCCATGAATCCTTTTTTCTTTCCCAACTTTCTCTATTTCCTTCCATTTCGGATCTTACATGATATATAATCAAAGAATGTTTAATTTGAGAGGGGACTTAAGTGTATTTTCTGAAACAGATTTATGTTTGATTCTATAAAGCATGAGTGTTATAATGCTGCCTATGGCACTGGTATTCAGGAGAAATATCCACTTTCCAAAGTCTGTCTTTCTTTACTTCCTGTGCCCTTCTCTCCCTTTCCTTTTTCTCCCCCCACCTTCCCCCACCTCTCTCTCTCTCTCTCTGTCTCTCTCTCTCTGTCTCTCTCTCTCTTTCTCTCTCTCTCTCTCTCTCACACACACACACACACACAAAGTTTCATTTGCCTCATTGAGGTGTCATCCACATTCTATATTACACAATTTTGGCAGGTATTTCATAATATTCATCTTTCTGGAGCAGCCTGAACCATCCTCCTCCCTGTAATGAACTTTGCTGTCATTAACTCTTCTGTCAACTGACTCCTTTGATAAATATTGTTGCCAACCTTTCAAAGAAACCCTTTTACATGTAACATCCTTGGTAAGCTAGAAAAGGTTCACTGGGCTGGGCTTCTACAGGGGATTGGGTGATAAACCTTCCCAACTGGGCACATCTGTTGTTCTTTGTTGTGTGAAAATTTGTCATTGTATGGAAGAATGCAAAATGCACACTAAACCTCTGCCTCATTGTGGGCCATAGGAAAATACACATCTACATGCATAAATAAAACATTTATGTTAACAACAATATGAGTTGTACTTTATTTTTAAGTGTAACGCTATTACTAGCATCTAACTATCCAACTTCAAGTATTTAAACTTATAAGCACATTGACTCCTGAATCTTAGAAATACAATTCCAACTTGAATCCTAAAAGTTTGAGAAGGATCCTTGGTGCTGGGTATGGTTGGTGGCCCTATATAAACCACTGTGATTCGTAGCAGTGTGGCACAATAGAAAGCTTAACAGCAAGAAGCACAGATGGTTAGTCTCATTTTTCCCCCTTAATTTAACACTTTCAGGTACATAGTTCCAGCACTGTTCCATTTTCAGGACTGGGGGCAGGGCAAAGATCAGCTTTACAGCAAAGCACCTCATGTGCTCATTTTAATACTCCAAACATGTTACAAAGGTTTTTGAAATAAATAAATATCAATTATAATTTTTTGCCTTCCACTGTGCCTAGTATGTGGTATTAAGCATATAACAGAAGCTTAATAAACAGGATTCAAATTTCAGGCATGTTTAAATAGTTGCTGATCGGGAAGTGTTAAATATTGTATGACTTATGAACACAATTTTAAGGAAAACATGAGAAAATTATCCTTATCTGAATTAAATCATTATAACTATAAAGCAATCTTTACACCAAAAAATGTTACCTGTCCCTTGTACTAAGAACTTATTAGATTAGAATCATAAATCAAATTAACAATGTTATTTTTTTTCAAAAAGTAGTATTCCTGATTGCTCATTTATTCACCAGTGTTGCCTCAACTGCTATTGACTGTCATCATTTAAAGAGCAGAGTTGTTACTGGGGGAAATAGCTTTCCTTAGTTCTCCATATGTGATTTACAACTTCAGCCAATTTCCAAATACACAGGTAATATTCTTGCTTCCTTTTCTGTATCATCCTTCTTCTGTGACCACTTACTGATCAGAACTGACAAAGATTTCTGCATTGTTATGGAAATCCCTCCAATTTCTTGCCAGAACTTTGCCCTTAAGAGATGAAGCATTTTCTGTATCTTGGTCTTGGTTATGACTATGGTGGTTATCCAGGGGCATAACCCAATGCCCTAAGGAACTCTCCTGTGGTGCCCTTAGAGATGCATTGGCATCAGCTTTTTCTGGTTAAATAGGCAGGAGACTTCTTTGTGCACTTGTGTCCTTGATTTGAGGAGCCAAAACAAGATTAATACGGCATGAGTAGAATGAGGAAGAGAGTGATTGGGGTGGGATAAAGCTGGAGACAGAACACAAACGTGCTTGACCCCTTCTGGTGCTACTCGCTTCCAGAGGTTCCATGCTGCTTCCAATAGCCATTCAGAAGAATATGTGAATAGCCTACTTAAACACCCCTCATCTAATCCGTGATCATTAATGACTCCTAATTGGTAAGCTTATCCTTTCACAAGCTTTCCCCAGATCTCCAAGGTTGCACTTCTTAGATATTTTTTCCTCCTAGTACGGTACCATCAAATTTATTTCTGTAAGTAGAACCATATCCTATTCCTGTGTCAGAAAGTCATCTTCATCTATTTCATTCAGAATTTTATTCTCCAGTGAAAGATGTCAGATTTCCCTAGTATTCTGTTTACCTAAAGGGCCAGTACCTCTTACTTGTGAATGTATTAAAACCAGCAAACAGAGAATATTTGGAACAAGGCTGCAGAGGTTTCTTGATAAAAAGGTTTTTCTTTTCCTTTTTGTCAGGAAATTGAAATGAAAGAGAGAAAAATTTTATATCCTTGGAAAAATATTCATAAACAGAGAATCAGAATTGAAATAGGACTCCAAACTTGAGAGTTGTATTACAAATTATAAATATGCATGGTAATTTCTGTAAGAAAATGAATATAGGGAATCAAATGAAAAAAGTTTGATGAAACCCTAGATGCCATCCTTCTATATGTATGTGCAAATAAATGTGTTTCCTTATCGAATACTCTTTATTTATTTGGTTTTGGTAGATGCTCAGTATATAGTTGTTGAATGAATGAATGAATGTTGAATGAATAGACAAGGTGAGAAAGGTCAAGCAGAAGTTATGGACAGACTCAAGACAGAGGAAGGGCGGGATTCAAGTATTCAAGTGCCAGGAACGGAGCCAATGCAAGTGACATGAACTTGGGGTTCTACCAAGCAGGCAGGGCTGAATGGGGATGGGGGGGAAGGTGGAATCAGAATGGGGGGATGGCCTGGAAATTCTATTTTGTTGATCTTGTGTAGGGAGCACACGCTGAACTACCACATGAAAATAAACTCTTTTAGACGTCAAGATCAGATTCCTCACACATAGAACAGAAGACTGAGGGAAAATGATGTGTGTCCAAGCAATATATGGGTTTTCTTGTGTGATGGATTCTCATCTGGAATGAAGTAAAAACTCAGCTTTTCTGATCATTTATTCTCTCTCTTATTCATTGACTGATCATGTAATTTAACTTCAAAAACAAAATAGTCTTCTGATCTTTAAAAAATAGACTCTTTTTTTGGCTCTACAATTTGAAAATATCAAAAGGAAAAGAATTTTGAATAATGTTTTTTCCTCATTTTCATCTCACCATGCATGTTGATGTACTCAGATCATCCCTAGACCTCTAAAGATATTTCTGGAAACTCTTACAGCTAAACTGAAGCTCAGGTGATAAATTGTTATTTGTTCTTCAACACTTAAAACTTATACTAATCTGTATTTATACTCTACTACTGTAGTGGTAAAGTATGGAAGTTTGGGTTAGTTGTAATTTTTTTCTATGATGTAAATTTTGGCTTTGTTTGTTAATAAATCAGTACATTCTCTAGAGCCAAAAATAGGAGGAAAATTTTGACCAGATTACTTATACATTCACATACAGGGCTAACACAAAGTTGCCTCTTCCATGAATTATTATGCTAAGGAGAGTACATCTGGAAAGTATAAAAATAGCCTTAATAATTCTGTAGCTAATAAGTTTTTTCCATAAGTTTAATAATCTTTTTTTCCTATGAAATCAAAATTTCTGGAAATCTTAAAAAAAAACTTAATATGAGTCTCTTTAATTCTGATTGGCCACATCAGAATTAAGCTAATTGTCATACATCACCATCTTCCTCAGATAAACTAGGAATTTCCTATTTAAGTCAGGGTCTATAAAATAAGATATTCTAGTAATATTACAATGGTATTTCTATTTACTTTGATACTATGCTGATCTACAGTGTAATCAGAAAAATGAGAGTATTCTTGCCAAATACCAGAGTATAAGCATCATGTTTACAATGAGTGACAACATCATTACCGTAAGAAATACCTTATTACTTGGGTGCACTTAAAATTCCTAGATTTTATCTAGGAAGAAAACTTGGCCTCTAAAGTTTCTGAATGTTAAGTTGGTTAATAAGGTGAATAATGAAAGGTCTTGGGAAATGTATGATTAAACAGCATGCCATGTGATCCTGCCCTAAGGCATTATAGAAAAAAACCAAGTTACTATGAAACGTATTGGCACAATAGGGTCATTTACATGTAAAATCTGCTGATGAGATGTGGCCAAGTTTATTTTGTATCATTATGGGGAATTTCCTCTACAGTTTCCCCTAAATTAGTCCCCGAAATGACTCTATGCGTCATTCAAAATGGTTCTGTACTTGGGATTTGTACTATGGAGAGTTTGGTACCGTCACAGCTGTGCTGAAATGATTGGAAGGACTTAGAATTAAGTACTATGGCCTCAACCTTAAAAATGTAGTTTGTCAGTTGCTTCTTTATAATTAGATAAAACTGTGAGGTCTACTAAAAATCAGCTACTCTTTAGAGGGGCTCCAGATTGCTTCCCTGAATTCGTTTTGTGTAGATCTGCAACAAAAGACAACTGTATCTTTAAGTCTTTTGTTGTCTGATTGAAGCAACACCTTTTTATTATTTTCTTGAAGTCTAATTGGGAACCAAATGAGAATCTTTCTATTGAAAGTCTTGTTGCTATGCAGAGGTCTTAAGTTAGGCTTTTTGCTAACTTGTGGTTCTGAAATAGGGGGTTCTTAATTTGAAATCTTTAAGTCTGAATCAGGCGTGCATCACTATACCCAGAATTTTATAATAGAGTAAGAATTCAAAAACTAATATATGTTCACTGTCGCAAACATATAACATGCAACAGGCAGAAAAAGGCAAATAATCATTCGTATATATTTCCAAAATAACTACCATCTAGGCATATATCACTTCAAAGTTTTCCCTATGTCTATGTATCGAAGCATGTAGGTTAAGAAAAAAAGTATCAAAAGTGAACTACTATTTTAGCATGTTCTTTTCTCTGAAATGCACTGTGATAATTTTTTCAAGACCTGAGCATTTTTAGTCCTCTGCCATTTAGGATATTAAGCCATAGGTCTGTGGGTCAGTTGTATTCAATTCCCAAATTGTATTGACATCACTCAAGAATATGGAAGATCATACATATTGATTTTTGACCATGAAGTGTTAAGGATCATCTCCTCTATGTGTGCCCCCCATTACTGTGACTACTTAAGAATTAATCCAGAAAAGCTTCAGATGCTATATTGACAGACTTTTGTTTCCCATTTAGCCATAGTTAAATACTATGTACAAGAAATTTTAAGAGTATTTCTAGTCGAAAAGATATAGGATTGAATTCAGGCTGTGTTCGTTGCTAGCGTGTGACATTCGACAGTGTACTGACTTCTTCATAAGAGACACAAATTATAGTGGGGCTCAGATCACCATTCCTCCAGTAACCAAGCCTGACATCTTCTCTATACCACCTGCTAACCTTAGAGGAAAACTCATTTTTTTGATTCATGTGGACTAAAAAGGGATACCATTGTCCTACTTGACGTCACTGCCCTGAATGGAATGATGGGTCAAGGTGTGAACACTGACCTAAGCTAAGAGCATGTGGGGACTGCACCTCACTGACTACTGTCTTGCAGATTGACATGCAATACAAACCAAACCTATCAGAATCTGTCCCTGAGATTATCTTCATACTGATGATGGTGGGGAAGAGTTCTGGCCTCTCTAATTGTGGAGCTATGATGTGAGCGACACATGGAGCTAAGGCCTGAGCTTGAAAGCTGTCCCTAACCATGAAACTGACTCACAAGAGGAAATCGTTTCTAGTAGAAAAGGAGGAGGTAGAAACAGTAGACACTTCACAAGATTATCTTTCACTGCAAGAAGACTGTTTCAATTCTCAGACTCCAGAGAGTCACTCCACAGGTGCTCAGAAAGATTACAAAGCAGCAATCTAGTAAAATTCAATTCCATCATAGCCCAGTGGGTGTAATAGCGATGCTTATAATCTTTACTTAATCTGAATCACGGTGAGTATATAATTTATCATACCACCGGCATGCTTGCGAGAGTGAAGGGATCATCATGCCAGGACAGCATATACATAAAGTGGCCCGTTCTGGGAAAACCAGGATGGGTGGTTACTCCTTCCTGAATATTCCAACAACCATGTTCGATGTAGTAAACATGTAGCTCCTCACCCATCTCACCCATCTCTGAAAACTCACCCATCTCTCAAAGCTCTCAGCAAGATGAGTTAGCCATATAAGAGGAATGGTAATTATTTTCATCTAAAACTTAAGCCTGTGCAGGAATGTTCATAGCAGCTTTATACTAGCCAAACACTGAGATGACTAAAATGCCCTTCAATAGTGAGTATGGTTAAACAAACTGGTATTTCCACACCATGTAATACTATTCAACAATGACAAAAATGAATTATGGTACACACAGAACTTGAATGAACCTCAGGAAAACTATGCTAGATGAAAGGCAAAAAACAAACTCAAAAGGCTGCATGGTGTATGATTCTGTTTATGTAATATCCTTGGAATAACAAAACTACAGAGACGGAAAACAAATCCGTGGTTGCCAAGGCTTAGAGACGGGGTGAGGGAACGGGGAGGCTGTACATGGCTTTAAAGGGGTGGCATGTGGGGGCCTTGATTGTGGTGGTAGTTACAGGAAGTTATATATGTGAAAAAAGTGTATAGGTGTATACATACATGCACACAAATGAATGTATAATAACTGGTGAAATCTGAGTAAGTTGTATGGATTGTACCAGCGTCAGTTTCACAGTTTGGATATTTCCTTCTTTGGGATATTTTCTTGTTTTGATCTGTAAGATGTGAGAAGGCAAGATGCAGACACAGAATCTTCCTGTACATTTCTTTGAACTTCATATAAATCTTTAATTTCTCAAAGAAAAAGGCTTAAAAAATTTTATTAAGTTTATTTTATTTTGTTTTGTTAATGCTTCCCCCCTCCCCCGGAACTCTGCTAAGTATTTTGACTGACCAGTTGACAGAAAAAAGCCTCTTTCTTACAAGGACTGTCTCTGAAAGACAATAATTACACTTCCAGTGAAAGTAATGATGTCTGAGCAAATGTGAAAAAATCAAGAACATACACAAGGTACACAAAGACCTCAAAAAACACCATTAGCTGAAAGCTCAAATCCATCATGGGGAGGTTGCATATTGAGCTATGTTTTTGCAAGATCTATCTACTGAATTCTGGAAAGCACCAAATGTTAAGGCAGCCCCATTCATGATTCCCGTAACACCAGTGTGAAAGCCAACATCCGAATGACTCTTCAGAGAATCAGTTAGAAATGGAGTGATAGAAATCACCATTATGGGAGGTAAGGACAAAATACTTTATTGATTGGTAAAGTAATGTCATTCTCCCATTCTTTTAGGAATTACTAACAGATCTAGAGATAATATAAACAAATTAGAATGTACTGGTTTAAGACAAGCTTAGGAGGCTTGAATAAAACGGGAGATGAATGGGACATGCATGTAAGTAAACAAATGTTTACATATTTCAACCAGGTGATCATCACACACACTTATTAAATTGGACATGTTTTAACAGTTCATGATATTTAACAATTATGTCCTCAGGAAGTCTGCAATGTAAGGGAAAAAATAACATAAACATGAACAAGTTAAAGGACTTAGTACTGAACAAGTGATATATTAATGTGCAAATGAATGAGATAGACAACTATATTCAGCTAAGTGTCCTTGCATGCAGATAAGGGGAAGAGCCCTTGGGCTTACAGATAAGGGAAGGAGCTCTGGTTTCATGAAGGAAGATGAATTTTCATCTGAACCTCATCTGATAAGAGTTCAAATAGATAGGTGAGGTTAAGGAAAACATTCCAAATTAGAGAAACAGAGAAACACAAGTGGGAACATGGGAAAATATAAATCCTATTTAGGAGGCTTGAGTAAAACAGGGTAGATGGATGAGTGTCCTAGGGAGGATGAGTGGTTGCCAGTGAGGTAGAAAAGGTGGTTTTGCCTAGTTATGAGCTTCTATTCATAATGTTCTATTCAACAGTGCTACGAAGGCAAACACGAAAATGAGCTTTAGCTCAGCAGTAGTGTGCAGGAAAAAATTATCATACCTCATTTTAGCTTTAATTGCTTTTATAATTCTGAATTTGCTATTAAATGCAAATGCTTAATTCTAAATACATATGCTCTGTTTTAATTAGATAAAATAATCCTCCGTTGCTTGGGTAGTTCAGTAAATTAGTCTCTAGACTTAAACTCCCCTGGATCATGTTGTTTAGGTGCTCTTACAGATAAATGGAAAATAAATGGATTTTTTTCAGAGACAAGTTGTAACTGCCAACATATTATCATCAACCTTTAAAATAGCTAGTTAGTTTACCAGCAAAATTAGGTTTTTTTTTCAGGTATAGCAGAAGAATTGCAATTTGGGACATACAAACTATGGCAAAACTCAGGCAAGTCTAGAGAATAAGAAGTGTTCTTACGGAGGAAAGAAGGAAGTTGGAAGGGGCTATTTGGAACAGAAATTCTTTGAAGGACAATGAGATTTATGGTTGTGGCAACTTCTCATTGGCTGAGTTGCAGGTTGTTCTCATTGGCTGGGTTGTTGTTGGGCAAAGAGAAAATCTTCCTTCCTCCTCCTGGGTTAGTAATGTAAGCTTTTCCCCGCCCAGGTACGTAAGGTAAACTGTGATGAGGGACATATTCATGTAAGCTCCTCCTTCAGGATTTCCCAACTCCATTTTGAATTTCCTTTACTCTATTTCACACTTTCAAATTCATATCCAATGCATGTGACTAAAAAGTTGCCATGTTCATTATAGGAATTATAATTCACATATACATCTGCCCATTCTTATAGAATTTCTATGGTTTTATACTTTGTTTAAAACTCAAGTTAAAATTACATGTTGCTAGCCCAAACTGAATTGACCATCTAAATTTCTCTGTTATGTATATAAATGTCCTATGAATTCAGCAATCAATATCTTATCAACAGTGTCACATTTGTATATAAGGCATATTCCAAAGGAAACAACTGATACAAGTATCTCAGGCAGAAATTAAAAGATAAGCTCTTCAAATCCTCACTGCCTTACTGAAAATGATGGTGAGGATACTAACAAATCACTACCATTTATGGAGCAGCCGCTGTTTATTGGAGACTGTCCCAGAGACTTTACATACATGATCCCATTCCATCCTTATATAATCCTGTATATCGTTAACACCATTTTCGTAATGGGGAAACTGAGTTTCAGGGAGGCACTTGAAGGTGTTAAGAATAAAACCTTTGTTTGACCATGGGACCTATGTACACCATACCATATTATATTATATGAGCACTCATAAGTGGCCCTCATTTCCCCACTTACTAGTTTACAACTTCTGCCTCCTCCTATTACTATAGAAATATGAGGAGACACAGGTGACTGAATCCATTCCTAAGTCCTTGGTGGGAACTGCCCTTTGGGAAGTAATGGAGCACTGGTGACTCCTGGAGACAGCTGTTCCTGCGCACCCCAAATTCTTCTTGTGGCTTATCCTTTCTGTCCATCTGTCAATCCTATAAATTCACAAGTATCAGGTTTATGCCTTTGTTTATCACCTTCTTCAGTTTAATGGGTCTGGAGCATCTGTACTTTGTCAGATAATTGCACCAAGCTGAATGTAATGTGCTGATATGGAGAACCTGGGCTTTCCATTTTTGTATACCCAGAGCTTTTAGAGTCAATAAATAAGCATCCAGGGATTTGTTTGCCCTGGTTTTAGAGCCCACATGAAATTTTGTGCCTTGCTGGCTTTATGAGACATTTACACCTCAGACAGGCCTTTTCCACCTTGAAAGGTACCACCTGGACAAAAACAATTTTAACACTAATGTCTTCCTTTTGATTGCATTAGATTTGCAAATTAAACAGATTAATGGCAGTGTTCTGTGTTCCTCTCAGCTCTTCTGTTTAATACTCTTATCTGACAAAGTGTAAATAGAAGACATAATTAATTTCTCATGACATGCATGTCAAGTTGTATAAAAAATTACATCCTAAGGGGCCCATTATTACATATCAGACTGCTCTGTGAAATTAGTTTTGCAAAGAAAAGGCATACCTGAAGATAAGACTTCTGTTTGTTTTTCTCTTCTTTTTATTTAATTTACTGGAGTCTGAAAAAAGCTGTGGAAAGACATTAACCATTAACACAATTTTAAGGATCTTTCTTCATTTGCCCAAGGGGATGTTATTTTTCCTTTCTCTATGTTTCTGTTTGTTCATGAGAGACTAAACCCTGTATATGAAAGTTACAAAAATGATGATGCTTCTATAGAAGGAAGTCCCAGAATATGACTATTACCATTTTAGAAGGTGTCTTGCTGAGAAAGTTATGAGCCAAGAATACAATGCCATACCATCCTCTTTGTAAATTGTCTGAACCTTGAGCTGGGAAATGTACCACCACGACTGAGAAAAAAAAGAGTAATTGTTCAGCCACTTCTTCTGTCTCATCTGCCTGAGTTGATCTGAATGAAATGAGGTCTGTGCGTTAACTGGAGAGCTCAGCACTTCATATTTAGCTCCCAATCTGTTTCATGATAATTTTTGAAGGAACAGACTGCTCATGACAAAATGTGCTATACTATATTAAAGGTGCAATGCCTTTATAGATTTTTTATCACTTTTAGAAGCAAAATGGCTAGGGAGAATTTTTGAATGAGCCTATTTTTTAAGTTTTGAAGAGATATTTAATAACATGGAATATATGCACCAGGTCAGAGAAAATAAACCTCCATCTCACTTCCACCTCATAGAACTACAGTCCAGTTTAAATGAGATAATCTGTGAAAGCACTTTATAACCCATAAAGTGCAATTACCTTATTAAAAATGACCGCATCCCCTGTTTCATTTGCTGTGGTACAGAGGTGTTTTCTTTTCCCACACTTACGTGTATCTGTCTATGTGTGTAGTGTGTGCCATGAGGGCTATAATTAATACTGTAACACATCCTTTTTCCTTTTAAAAAGTAAAGTTTGACATAACCAAGTTAACTTCAGGTCACTTAGAGTAAAGGCTTGATTATATGGCTGGTGATTTAATATATAAAATTTATCAAATATTTATGTCTAATGGCAAAATGTTTTCACGTCAGCTCTACCTTTTGTCTATTGATCAGATCATTCCCATAAAAAATGATTTTCCACCTAACTTCCTACCTATAATACTGTCAAGCATTCTAGTAGTACATATCTATGATCATTAATCATCTTTCATATGCTGTATTCAACCATCATTCATTCATTCTTTCAGTGAACATTTATTGAGCAACAATTGTATGCCAAATACTGCTTCTTCCAGTTTCACTCATCTTTGGGTGTAAGTGAGTACATATTCACAATAATAACACCAATTATAAAACACTTGGCCCTATAATCGCCCAAGAGACATTAGCCTTCTTTTTATAAAGAGCCCACTAAGGTATTTCTCAGACTGTCTACTGGGACATTCACTATGGAACCCCATTTCTTCTGGGTACCACCTCTGCCCTTAAAGCCCTATATTCCCCTGTTAGACATCTCTCCCACTCCATTAGGTACTGTCCCTGCCAACCCGCACACCTCCCCTGATGCACTCCAAATTTTCCATCTTGTGTTTTGTTTTTTGTTTTACACCTCAGAGATTGTCAGCTGTGAGCCAATGGATTTCTGGAATTCCTGTTCCACTAATTTTTTGAGTGTGTATGAATTCCATTAAGACAGAAGCTGGAATCTCTCAGTTTTATTAACAGTAGCAAAAATTACTTATATAATTTGATCTTCCATTTGCCTTGTCCATTCTCATTGAGTTGAATAAACTAATGGACCGTGAAATAATCAAATGCTTAATAGCATGCAGGAAGAAAAAGAAACACAAAGACAACCTAACTACAAAGAAATAAAAAAGCCTGTGTTCAATAATTCTTTTGAATGACCTTTATAAAATTTTGACATCTTAATTAAATGCGAAAATAAGTACAAGGTTTAAAGTCTATTTACATTTGATACTCTGCTTCAGGTATTTATTTCTAAATTCCTCAGAGGTTGAGAGTATGAATTCTTAAGAGCCCTATTTATCTCAAAAGTATTTGCATTTCACATTAGATGTCCCAAATAAGTAGGCATTTTACATGAATTCAAAATCAATATTAAAACATGTTCATAGGAACATATCCTAAATTGAAGGAGAATTTTTATGTGAGTTCTATATAATTATCATTGTGGTAACTACACTTATTGTGGAGAGAATTTCATAATATACATAATTGTCAATCACTATGTTGTATACCTACAACCAATATAATATTGTATATATCAACTATACCTCCATAAAAAAATGAAAAAATATCATGTTCTAACTAAATAGAAGGTAAATATAAAAACCAGTCTTTATGTCTTGAAAAACACAGGAAATAAGAAGTCTGCACCATTCCAAAATTCTCATTTTTGAATATTACTAATGTTAAAAATCTCAGAATTATGGGAACATGTGGAATATGTCATATTGTGAATATAATGCTTGCACATTACACCACTTTCAGAATTATTAGTAAGTATAATCCAAGTGGTTCTAAAATAAATTTATCTGGAAATTTAAATTCAAAGAGCAGATCATCTTCAAGAAATAATGTATTTCAGAAACATGGCACTGAATTTTTAGAGCATGTTTTTCCAACGGAGTAATTCAGGATAACCAAATTATACTAGACCTTCAATGGAAGTCTTACAAAACTTGTAATATATGCAATTGATATGAGTATAATGATCAATATCTTCCTTCTAATGCAATAACTTAAGATTAATAAAAATGGCAATCAAAGAGGTGTAAGGAAACGTGGTATATGTTGATATTAATCCATACTATAAATTAAAACTATTATGTGTGATCTTTCAGATAATATACAATTCATATAAAATTTCCTTAATGAAGTTTTCAAAATACTATATGGAAAAAATGGGTTTTAAGTTTGTGATTTCATGGCTCTTTTCATATTCTGATCTCGGTTCAATATCAAGTCTTTCTCTTTTCACAAACCATCTGGGAGATTGACAAGTTCCATCTCACCAGATGGCCTCGCCTACCAACCTCTCACTTCCGTGGCACCATGCCTCCCTGATAAATCCTGGAATGCTCTGATTTAGTGTCCCTACTCAGGAAGAATTCCACAGCTCACGGCACTAAGGGCCAGTTCACCATTGCTCACGTCACTGCTCCAGGCTGAAAGCGGGTATGATTTCCCCTGGATGCCAAACTGTTTTAGAGCACAGAGAAAGAAACATAATGATTCCTGCTGGGGAACCCTCCATCGCCCTATCATTCTGTCTTTCTATAGTTTCTCTTCTTTCCCTCTCTACAACCTGGTATGTACTTTATTATTTACATTTTGTATGTAGAGAGAGTCCTTTATTCTTTCCTCTCTTTCTTCTCATTTATAAATCACTGGAATATATACATGCAAGGATCAGAAAAGAACTAAGTTTTGAGCTCTGTGTGGGGTATATCTTCCTGAATTGAGCATGCAGCCTGTTTCTACATTGTAACAAGGAACTTAATTGCTTGTGCAATTATTTTAAGACTAACTACATATCTAAAAGTTACTGCCGGTGAAGAGGCTCATAAAGCCCTTCTGCCTTCCTTTTGTCTTTATAAATATCAGGAGGCACTAGAAACATCGTGAAGGACACTGGCATTGGAAGGGCTCCTGTTTTATTCCAGTTTAGAGACCAAATCCCACCTTACTATCTTACACCATCCCCAACCCTACTTCACTCCTACAAACCCTTCTCATAAGTTTTATAAATCCTTCCAGCCATTTAGTGTTTAAGAACAAAGTGTTAAACAGAAACCTGCACAATACGAAAGTATCATTTCTCTGGTGCCATGAGTGTCTTCATTTGTTTATTTATTTATTTTAACATACTGGATTCTAGCTTCCGAATTTGTGCTTTCTTTTTTCTTCCTCGACTTTAAGGCTTTAATGCCTCTGTATTCTCTGACAAACATACCAACTACATGTATTCTCAAATCCATGTTTCAAATATCAAGTCTAAGTACCTGCTAAGTTTTTCTTCTCCTTCAGCAGACGCTTCTGCCGTAAATTGCTTCTGCTATGTGAACAAACCGAACCACAGAGAACTTTGCCTCCAGGACCTTAATTTTAAATCTCCTTTTGACTTGAGTTTACAAAGTGCTCTCTTATGTCTTATTTTATTTCTCTCATTACATCCCAATCTTGGGTACAATCACAGTATACCTGCATCATTATTATATGTGGAGGCTTGCTTCTGATCCTCTTGGACACAGAGCCATTAGAAATTGTCCACAGGCTGTCAGAGACAGGAAGCTTGAAGGGACAACCTCTGCTCAACCTGATGTGATATGGTCCCAGACAAGTTTAGTGCTCCCCTGTGATTTTGTAGACTAGAAGAACATCAGCCCCTCTTTTCCAAGAACCCTGCATGCTGTGGAAAAAAGGGAAATGAGATGTTCATTGTAGGGAGACTCTCTTGTTGTAGGAAGACCAGATTGCTCTGGTGTGGGGGTGGGGAGCCACCAACTAATTCAGGTGGTCCAAGGATGATGGAAGCGAGCTGGGTGAGCATCTGGCATCTCACCTCCGTGTTCAAAACACATAGATGGCTTTCTGGGGTTCTTTGGATTAAGTCCACACTCCTTCATAGGCTTATGTCCCTTCTTGACCTGGCTTATGACTACTTCTCTAGCATCACCCCCTCCCCTTTCCTCACTCGTATGCTGCCATTCTGGACTTTCTTGGTTCCTCAGCCTTGATGCTCATTCTCATCATCCTCTACTCCTTTGCATGTGTGCCTCTCTCTTCCTGGTAGATTCCTTTCTGCTATAATCTCCCCTTACCCCAACAAGCATGTACTCATCCAGATGTCAGCCAAATTGACCCTTTATTCACATATCCATTGCTGACCATCTCTCTTCCCAAACTGGGGAAATGCCTAAGTTTTTCCCTTCTTCCTAGAATTCCTCCTCACTATATGTCCATCACGAAAGTCCTGTTTATTCCTCAGGATGCAAATGAAAGTCTCTTCTCTGAAACCATCCCAACCTTGCTCCAAGTGTGGTAGGCTCCTTCCCCCTTAATGCGTCACTGTAACTTGAAGATACGTCTGTTGACTTCATTACACTGGCATAGCAATGTATGCCCATATATTTATATCTCTGACCAGGCTGTAATATTAACTCCTTAACAAAGTTTTAGAGTGTAATTTGTCTTTATTATCTTTGTATCCCAAAACATTGTTCTTTCCTTATTTGTTCATCCTACAGATATAATTACTTTTTAATTATCTGTCTCCCAGTTACTCTGTAAGCCACATAAGGAGGGAGTATGTTTTATTCACCACTGTTTACCTGCCATCTTTCACAAAGCTTGGTGTGTGTGTGTGTGTATATATATACACATTGACACTCAAATACTTTTAGAATTAATGTATACATCATACTACATACAAATGATAAATCTTTCTGTAAGTAATTAAAAAGGACAGAACAAGGGACTCTTGAGGTCTGTAAATTCTCCATTACTAATATGTACAATTTATGGCAAATCAGAGATTATGGAAAGATTGATTTTTTCTATTTGGTTATAATTCATTTGCATGGTCCCATGAAGGGCAGAGATCTAAAAAATATAATACCTAGGATTTTTATAAAGTTATAACAAATAAACCATATAAGAACATCAAATTATCTAATTTATCTATGGCCCTATAAAGTCACCTAATATAATTGAAAAACCTAACTAATTATCATCATTTGCATATATGTATTGTGTCATTCAACAAGCACTATTTTTTAATCATCTTTAATATGCTACGCTCTTTTGATAGGCAGAATAATTGTCCCCCAAAGATGTCTACACCCTAATCTCGGAACCTATAAGTATGTTACATTATATGACAAAGGAGACTTTGCAGATGAGATGTAGATTAAAGACATTACAAAAGGGAGATTATCCTGAAATTTCTAGTTAGGCTCAATATAATCATGTGAGTCCTTAAAACTGGTAGAAGAAAGTAGAACAGATCAGGATGCACTTAGAAAGACTTGGCCATCACTGGCTTTGAAGATGGAGGAAGGCGGCCTCTAGAAGCTGGGCACAGTCCTCAGCTGACAGTCATCAATAAAATGGGAGCCTCAGTCCTACAGCCACAAAGAACTGAATTCTGCCAACAGCCTCAATGAGCAAAAAGATTCTTTCCTAGAGCTTCTTTCTAACAACACTTTGATTTTAATCTACCGAGACATATGATTTCTGACCTACAGAATTGTGATAATCAAATTATATTGTTTCAAGTTGATACATTTGTAGAAACTTGTTATGGCCAAGAAAACTAATACAGCATTGGACTAAACTCTTGGGAGAGTACAATAATTTAGACATACTCTAAATTACAGTCTCTTCTTCAAGGCATTCTTGAAGACCATGCTTTGTCTGGTTAGGAAAACAGATTTATGAACAAGTAATGCCAATACAGTGTAATTAAATCTATAATATAAATATGTAAGTTTTATGCTTAAAAAAACAGTGATGTAATTAAGGAAGGAGTCAATTCTATTTGGAGTGGGATCAGGGAAAGCTTCAGAGAAGAGAAAAATTTAAGATGGATTTTTAAGTGATAAAAGCTAGTTTTCCACTTGGATGGATAAGTAAATAGTATACCAGCTAATGTTGGGCTAAGAAGAGGTACAGTTTGAGATGATAAAAATAGATGGGTAAGTGACTCAGGGACTTATTATACAGAGTATTTCTGGATGAATAATGTGGAAGGTTTTGCATTTTAGAAAGCTTACTCTAGTCACAGCATACAGAATAGAGCACAGAGGAGAGGCAAGACTGCGTGCGGGGATACTGCTACAATTTTCTTAGCAAGAAAGGATGAAGTCTCTGCTTCATAATGGCTATTTACTGGAACTTAATTATGTATCAGCAACTATACCAACACTTTCTATATATAATTTAATTTAATTCCTATAAATCAGCTGTGAAGTTGATGTCATCTCTATTTCACAGATTAAGAAACCAAATTTAAGGTAGATGCATCCTCCAAGAAGTGCCCCCTTCAAAGAAAAAGGCATTGAAATCTTCATGTTCGTGAGGTTTAAGCCTGAACCCTAATCCATTCTACATGGCAGGAGCAGGGCATCATAATAAGAGGATAGAATGGGGGAAATTTAACAGGTAAAATCAAACAGGCTTAGGCTGAGTAGGTGTGGTAACAAGGGAAAGGGAGAATTTAGGAATTACTGCCTGTTTTATGACTTGAATTATCAGATTAAAATCGCACTGCTAATGAAAATAGAAGTCATAGTAGAGACTTTTTGGGTCAGGGACTGGGTGAGATAAAAGTTAAGTTTCGTATGAATTTAAGGTGTGAATGGGATATCCAAGTTGTGATATCCAGAAGCCACTTAGGCATGAGTCTGGAGTTCAGAACTAGGATGTGGACTAAAGATAAGGATTTGAATCATTTACTTATAGGTAGCTTTCATAAACTAGAAGTTATCATATACAAATCTTGGCAAAATCTCATTTTTAGTGGATAGTGTATGAGCCTATCCCTAATTCTTCTGTGAAAGAAATTCTCATCTGAGGCTAGAAGATAGCTCAACCTAACATCATTGTGCTGACTGCCAGACTGGGCTGCTGCCAGAATGGCAGGTAACCAAGGCCACAGGCCAGGATCCTACCCATGTGTCTTGCCTGAAGGGGTCAGAGTCTGTTCCCATGGAAGACCCTCTATGCCTCACAGCCCTGTTGTATTGGCAGCCTGTGTGAATGTAAGCAGTTTGCTTTAGATAACTTATTAACCCCTTCAGGAACATACTGACTTCTCACCCCACCCCCCAGATAATTTTCCATCAGTCAATCAGTAGGTTTCACATCTCAGCCAAGAGAATAATGAAGGATGGTTTCGCAAAGAATGGTTAAATTTGGCTTGAGTTTGCTAGTAGAAAATGAGAGAAATTCAGGGCAAACATTGTTCCCTGTTCCCTGATCAGAATCCTTTAAATGAAATAATTGCCATCAAAATATTCTGGCATAGAATTTCTTGAAACTGTCTGGTTATTTTATTAGAGAGAGCAGCAGCCACTAACTGCAAAAGACTACCTCTGTTGTACTAGATACACAAGAAGAGATTTTCACCATTGCAGAGCTATTTATACACAGCCAGTTTCTGTCCTCAGTTCACACACACAACTCCCATTGATCGCAGTGGAAGTTACAGACGTGGCTGAGAACAGAACTTGGCCCACTGAGTGGTGAAGCTTGGCATTCTTTTGCTCACTATGACAACTTCAGAATTGAATCCCTTAGCATATGAGCTTTTAGAGATGAGTCCTAGATTTCTTTTTTCTTTTGTCCTCATTATCTCGGGCTTGAAATACAAAATGGAAACTTGAGAAGCTAGTGGCAGCCATGGGTTCCTTGCAGAGAATAAACTGTGCAAGGGACTTGGAGAAACAGACTTTCCAAGTTTCTGGATTCAAACACTTGATAATCATTCCATGTAAGTGCTATAACCCCCAGGGTACTGAATAACAGCCTGGCTTCACAGTCACCCTGATAAAAGATGTCTTGAAACAGCTTTGACCCCATAACTTTCCTGAGTCCAATATTTAATTTATAAATGACATATCCCAGTAAATATTTGAAACCTGCCATGAATATATTTCTTATATCCTTTCTTACAAGTATTCCTCCTTTTCTAGTCCAAATGATGCTGGTGAGGCTGTCAGCAAGACCCCTGCCTCAATTATAAGGCTACATGTCAGGCTTGGCCATCAGGGTGTCCAGTCCCCTTGGACACATGAATTGGTCCAGAGGTGGGCATATGAACCAAGGAAAGATAATCTGTGTGTGCTATTTTGAAGATGATAGGGTCACAAGGTAATTGAGACTCCTGAGATTAGGAGATGAAAGGACACAAAACTTTAAACTCTTTGGGGACAGTTCCCTACTACTTAGAGAAAACTTGACAAATAATGAAGCTGACATATGGGATAGTAAGGATACTATAGTAAAAACATTTTTTGATGATATTATTTAAGTACCTGGATCCAGTCATGCCTTACCTTACTAGATTTCCCCAGTATGAAAGAAATCCCTTTTATTTAAATCCTTTTTATTCATAAGCTTTGAGTTGAGTCTCTATAATTTGTAACCTATAGAGATTCAACAAAAAACTTTATTTACTTTAGAGATTTTCTCCCCCCAAATGTATTTTTTCCATGCCATCCAACACTCATATTTTACCAGTGCTATACACACTGACATTTTTCTAGATAAATAACCCCAGAGGAGCTGTGTCATGTGCAAATGACTTTGGATGCCCTGCACACTAAGGGAGAAGGCAAAGCGCACAGTCTCCTATCTCTGCTCTCTGGGGAAAGAGGAAGCCAGAGGCAGACCCTCTTTGTGGATGCACTTTGAGGAAGCCCCTCATTGTCTTGGCTCCTGGGTCTTGCTCAGTGTGGCACCCTGACAGTGTCTGAGCCCAGCAGGCAGCCCTGGTAATGAAACTGGCAACAGGGAGAGGGTGTTACTGGGCTCGACCCACCACCATCACTAGCTTGGTTCTCCCATATTACCTGACTGCCTTTTGTAGAGAAAGTTAGGAACTGTTTATGGTTGGTAGCTACAGAAGCCGCTATTTTTAGAAAAATAAACACCCAGGATGGAGGTGGAGGGGATGGGATTTTCAAAAGTGTGAAAACTCAGAGGGAAAGGGACCTCTTTCACCACTGTGAAGTTGTACTGCTCCGATGGCCCCAAAAATAAGGGAACGTGGTTCTGCCTTGATGCACATTAATTGGAAAAAGAGCTTAATGTAAACAGGGTCAGTTACCTTTCAGCATAGCAATGAATCCACACAGAACCTCAATAGCTTCTCTGTACAGTAGATTCCCATCAGTCATTCAGAAAACATATGTGTTATGAATAAATACCTATTATCTACTTCCTGAGGAATTTGATTGTTTGAAGAAATTGTCTGCTTTCAGCACAGTCTGATTTCTGACATCATTAGCAATGTGTTTTCTTACATATAATTACTCATTTTCCAGACCTTCACCCTAGTACTCCCATTTATATGCAGATTATAACATAAATCAAACTGGGAAGTCTCCCTTACTACACACACACACACACACACACCGTAAAGCTACATATTGTTAAAGTCTAGGTAGTTTTACTCATCTAAGAGAATTACAAGCATTTACTGGACCGTAGGGGTAGCAAGAGAGCCCATTTCTCTTCCATTTTAAAGGGTGCATTTATTTTTTACTGAGTAATAATAAGTCAGGCCATTTACAGAGGGCTTGCACATGCTACAATAAGTACCTCCCACAGAGTCTTACTGAATACTCACAACAACCCTGCGAGACAGGTAAAATGACCCCCATTTTTTTTGGTTTTGGATATGAATGCTACCATGCAAATGGGATTGACTCTAAGCCCTTTCCTATACCCACTAAGTACATTTCAGTATGATGTTGGACATGGTAGTGGAATTTTATAAAAGGATCTCTAACGACCTAAATCCTCCATTCAGATAGTTCTGAAGCACAGCCATTCCACAACCATTCCACGGCATATTTTTCATCCATACATTTTCCTTTAGTCTGTAATGATCAGCTCAATTCTATTATTTTTGAAATTCTTCATAGTAAAGGAATTTAGGAGAGGGAGGTGAAGGGAGAGAGAATAGAGGAGCAGAGATTAAAATGAATTTAGAAATAAAGGCCCCTGTGACTCATGCTGGTGACATTTCTCGCTGCTGTCTTCTGGCGCTCTCATCTGAGACGGGGCCTTTTAGGTCCCGCTGAGTTTCTCACAACTTCACTCCCAACTGTCTTTTCCTACAAAGGACTCAAGGTAGTGACCCTCACTGATCTTTCTCATCATTAGCCTCAGGCTGATTTGGGGTTCATGTAATAAACTATAACCATGCTTTTCCTCTGCAGTTGATTTCTATGTTTACTTCCTGGTCTGAGGCAGATGACTCAGCCGTGAATCTCCCTTCTTGCCCAGGAACAGCCTAATTCTTGCCATTTTACTTCCCACTATTAAGAAAACACATCCAGTATGAACATATAATGCCTGGTCACACTGTTCCTGGAAAAGCAGTATGGTCGTCTTATGCCCTACAAAGGCTGTAGAAATTTATTTGCGATCTCTTGTGTATTGCAAAGGTGAAACTAAATCCTGTTCTCATCTTTCTCCTCATCTGAAGTTAAAAAGAAAAAAAATGCTAGAAATCTTGGCCCATAAAAGAACATGTTGGTCAGGTCTTTTTATCTGATAACCATGTATCTTTGTTAAAAGTTACCAGATAGTTTTATGTTTATTAGACTGAAGTGTTAGGATTAAAACTCCTTGTAAGCATAAACTAAAGTTTTTTATGGCTATTTATATTATTATGTACAAGAAAATAACAAAAAAAGTGCTTTTATTCATTGGAGGAGGTAGTTGGTATTTGCTAGCAAAGGAGAACTGCCATATAATTAACTCTGTCAAAATGTTTTCTTTGTTCACAGTTAATCTAACTGCAGCTGCTAGAAGACAGAATGCAGAAATATGACTGTGTACTTTTAATTACAGAAAATGACAGGCGTAAGTTGTGACTGGAGCCTTGCCTGATACTGTTACAGGCAAAAATGTTGCTCAGAGACTCATTGAATTAATAAGTAGCCTTCTGTTTTTTTGGTATCAAAATTTTATAGTTGTTAATAGCAACTAAAAACGATAAAAATTCAGAATTTTAACCAAAGGAAATTTTTAAAAATCAATATAAGATACATAAAGAACCTTATGCAAAATAATAAACAGGTGACTTGGTTTTGGAGAAAGAGATGTCCACATATGTGAATTTTCTAGAGACATCTTTAAGAATTAAATTTATTCTCAGTTTTCTTCTCCGTTCTATGCAAAGTCTCTGTTCAATGCAAATTCTCCTAATTTAAATTTTTATTCTAAGTTCTCTATAGATAGTGACGAGGAGATATTTCACATTTGCTCAATGTTGTGGTTGGTCAAAAGTGTTCCTTTTTTCCTTTTTTTCTTTTTCTTTCTTCCATGGATAGTTTCTAAGCATCCCTTTTCTTTTAGTCTTACATATCTTTTGTCTTCTCTGTACAGTGTTAGACAAGCAGAGGATGTGGGTCGGGTCAGAGAAGGTCCGGGAGTCACGGTCCAGCCTGGGGCTCAGTGCTGTTTTCGGCTCCCTTGCTGCCTGCCTTCCACCATTCACCCCTCTGTGGGGTCGCTGTGGCTGGCTGCCACCTTGGTGACAGCAGTTTTGAGCAGTGTATGTGGTGTGACCGCTGGCCTGGTGTGGAGTGAAAACAGGTCCCACTGTCTCAGCTAACTCTCTCCGAGCAGATAGGCTACTGCCTTTGTTCTCTTAGCCGGACTGCTTCTAGAATACACTAATAATAGAATATGGTAGCTGAAATTGTGCCTCTGCATCTCTACTCTAATCATGGCATGCCAACGGATTCTGACTGCTACTGTCAACACCTAGTGGGTGGAAGTTTCAGACTGTGCTCAAGGGAGCCCCGCTACTCATCCCGCCTTAGCCCCCTGCACAGAGCGCCCCGGAACTTGCCTGGTTCCTTTCAGTGTGCTGAATGGTTTAAGCAAAATAGATATGAGCACGAAGGGACTCTTTTCAGATCAGCAGATGTTCTTTGTGGATTGACTCTGTAGGACAATGGGACCGTTACAGAAATTGTTAAGACAATCTATCCATTCTTGAGTCCAACTTACTGATCTTGGCGAAGGCAGTTCCACCCCATCCTCCTCCTACCTACGCCCCCATGTCTCCAAACATTTCAGGGAGGCATTAAACCACGACCTGGCTTCCTTCCTCTGCACACTGTCAACTCTGCTCGGTGGGATTAGGGAATTTTAGAGAATCTCTGATCTAGTTTCAGAGCTGCAGAAATGAAAGAAACTCAGCGCTAATTTAGCTGTCCGGGTTCCCACTGTACTTAAAGACAACAAAAATCCAGGCTTCCCATCTACTGATGTAATAAGCTATCTGCCTCACTTCATCGTGTGTATCTTTTACCTGCTAGTTCATGTCACAGATGTTGCTGATAAAATGCAAACAGAAGTTGTCAGTGGCAGGTACAAATCCCAGGCCAGCATGAAAATTTTGTCACTGCCGGAACTTCTGCTCAGTTTTAGTTACATCTGCCAGGGATTTTATACTCAGTTCACACGAATCTTCCACAAGACCGTTGGCATTTCTACATTGCTTGCGTTTCACTCCCTCCTGATGTATTTCATGGAATGAGATCAAAATGATCATCTACAGGTTACTTAGTTGTATCTTCAAAGTTGAATTTTAGCTGCATCAGAATTTGGTCTCATTCTGTAATAAAAAACTTCAGTTGAAAGTGGTTATACTCAAAGGCAAGTCTGATCTAAATGAGGTGCAGGAACATCATGCATTTTCCAGAATATCCAACCTGCTATTTCTGAAAGAAGTTACATTACCTCAGAGACTACTAGAGGCAAATTCTATTTTAATACATTTGCATAGGTTTGGGTGGGGGGGCAAAACTAACATTTATAATATTGATTCTCATCCATGTATGAACACAGATGTATCTTTCCATATACTGAGGCATTCTCTCAAGCCCTCCATTATTGTTTTATTAATATTCAATGCCTTTGTTAGATTTGTTTTTAGGTATTAAACAAGTTTTACCTGCGGTTGTGAATGGATCTGTTTTCCTGTCATGTTTTTCTAATCTGTTTTTATTGACTTACTGGGGCAGGGTTGATTTTCTCATGCTGATCCTGTGCCCAACATCACTGCAGAACTCTCTTGATCAGCTCTGAGTTTGTCTTTCCAGATCCTAATCTCAATTTTTACCTTGTACCACCCCACCTAGCTTTGCTTCAACCACACTCACCTTAGTTTCTAGAATTCCCCAAGCATTTCCTTATTCGTAGCCTTTGTTCTTCCTGTTTCATGTGCCTCAAAGGTTCTTCAGCTTTTAAAGGGATTAGCTCTTTTTTCTTTATCTATCAAGACTGTTTAAAAATCAACATAATTCAGAGGCTGCTCCTGACCACACTATAGGGAGTGGTCCTCCATCTATGTTGCTTTTCTAAAAGCACCAGCATCATGTTTATATCTTTCATAAACTGTATCCCAAGCTGAAAGTATTTAATTTATTTACCCATTTACATTATAATTTGAGCTTTGTCAGGGTTAGAACTGATCACTGTGGCTTCTGGGTGTCCTCTTTGCACCTGGAATAGTGCCTGACAAATGGTAGGTGCTCAGAATGTCAGAACACAGGACTGACCTGGAAGATCTCTGGATAGAGCATGGAAGATAATCGAAGCATATAATGATATATTTTCTATCCATTGTCAAAGAACACAAACACTATCTAATCACAATGAACATCCCTGACATAGAAAAAATGAGAAACTTTCTGTTCCCAGGATTCTCTAAAAGTAGTTGTTCAGGAGCAACAACAAAAATCAACATGTTATTACCCACCAGGATTTAAACAGTTTGTAATCTATTTAGTCCTTTGCATATATTGTAAAACTGTAACACACAGTTATAGGTTAAAAACATATATCAATGCAAGAGAATGTATGATAAATACTCAGAAAGTAGTTCAGGAATCACTTGCCTCAGAAACTCAGAACAAAATAAGAATGGGGCTTATTTAGTTCAATCTTCATTAACAAGTGTTCTGTTAATGAACCTGGCTGGAATCTGCCACATAAAAAAAAAATTATTCTGATCAAGTAAATGGATCAAGTGTCCCTTAGTGCATCTGGTTTTGCTGAAGAGCACAAGTAACTAAGTGAGTGAATAAATTAAAAAATTAAGTTGGTTATTAAGTTTTGATGATATATAAAAAAAAATCCTCCAAGTTTTATCACCATGTGGATACTATGCTATGTTATAATATACTATATAGCCCTTAATGTTCAACATTAAATCGAACTTCTAAATGGAAGAGAGTAACTCCCCCCTCACTATTCCGGGTCCCATGCCAGGCTCCTCTGTGACAGCCTGGCCTATCAACACGAACTATCCCAATGACCCCATTTAGGGGGATGTTTTCATGTGTGTTATTATTACTTCAACATACACTGCCATTGTACCCCAGTCTTAAAGCTACTGAAACACCCCTGAAAATCTCTCCAGATTCACTAAGAGCATGAAAACCACCAGCAACTACTACAAAAACAATGCAAAATGAAGTATAACCCTGGTTGGGCAGTAAATAGGGACTTGGGTGTGGAGTCCATATGCATCATTCTTGGTCATATACATCAGAGCTACATGTCAGGTTTTGTACAAGTGTCATATTTACTTTTATTTTATTTTACAAATGCAATAGAACTCCAGTATTGGAAGTTCACCTGTTGTTCAGTGTTTCTAAATATATTTCATCTAATTATTTTCTTGTATTAGATTCACTCTGAATATGTCAGGTCTTCAGAGAGCAAACAGCAGACAGGAAATTCCTGATATTTACAGAGTGCTGTCTTAGATTAATGCATCTTATTATCATATGTCCCTTCTTCTATGACACAGTTCATAAAGTTTTAGAGTTCACTAGAAAATGAACTCTAGTAACTAGGCCCAATAAATAGGAATCAATACACCAAAAGAAATTATCTAATCTAGAAGTCATTTAAACTCTAAATTCGAGTTCCCCCCTTAATTAAATTGTGACATGCTTATTCAAACATGAAACTTTTTAAAAATAAAAGTCTGAGTTATGTATTCTCAATATTTATAGACTAATACATACAGAACTTTCTAATTCCAAACTGGAAAAGCTCTATCTACTTATCAAAATGTTTTCAATTGAAACATTTAAAAAACATTGTATATATTTTCATTATTACTTGAGCTTTTTAAAGTTAATTATTTAAATTCACCTTGGAACACCTTGTAAAATGTGATTGGAATGAAACTTCCAGGAAGGAATATGCTATAAATTTGAGATGGTGGAAATTTAATTTCTATCCTGGCTATGAATATGCCTAGGGAGGAAAATTGGCACTCTCTTAACAAAATAAAGCAGAGTTTAGTTTCTGTGTGGAATGAAGTCTGAAATGAATATGGAATGAACGTAAATATTTAGATTAATTCCTTGAGCTTCCTCAACATCTTAGTTTTGCAAGACTTTGAAGCTATCTTCTCTAGGGACAAAAGAAAGTAATTACCTCTCCTCCCCATGGTGTTTAATCATGCTCTATTTTTCGAAGAACAGCTGTGCAACACTGGCTGGGCTACACATTAAACACACCTCCTTCAACTTGCCCAGATTTAAAACATAATGAGTATGTTGGGTGACAGAATCTGAATTCAAAAAGTTTTAATCAGCTGGAGCTATAGGCTGAAAACAAGATGAAAGTTACCCAGATAAACATAAGATCTTATACTTGTGTCCAGGGAACCAAGTGAGTAAACACACGATGGGGAAGATACGACATCGTAACAATAGAACAGCACAGTGAATTAAAGACACAAAATTTAGAAGCTTTATTTGACAAGAAGCTAAATATGAGTAAGTGGTTTGATCTGATTAACAGAACAAATGAATGTGACTTATACTACATAAGTAAAAACATGCATAGTTCAAGATCTAATTTAGGCTGATACAAAAGAAAATAATTGTGATGGACTGAAGGCTTTTTGTAAAGATGTCATCACTGTTCATTTAAAGTTTCTTCAGCTATCAAAGGAAGGATCTGCACTGACATAATGTTCATTTTACTAGTTTTACTAAAATTCCAAGAGTTCCTCTTATGACAGAATTTGTAAACTTGTAGATACATGGTGGCTTCAAATATTGTGCAAATGCAAATATTAGCATATGCATCACACATGCATCAGTGAAACAGGTTGCAACTAAAATGCAATTATGTTGGAGAACTATCCTTTTAACATCATGTGCCATAATTGTGAAATCAAGTTTAGTTTTACAATTCTGGCGAACCTGACAACTGACCGCTGTACAATCAAGAAGAAAAAAATACAATCTACATAAAACTCACAAGGGGATGTGAAGATGTAAGACTTTTTTGAGGCTTCATTCTGGAGCATAAAGAGTGCAACATGGTACATGTGTCAGGAGATAAAATTAACCTCTGAGCATATGTAAAAGAGATTATTAATACCTCTCTGAATATTCATTATTACAGAATTAGTACATTTCCCAGGTGGAAGAGTATTTTCTTGGCTTCTCTCTCCGTAAACACATCACTATAGTAAAAACTCTCAAAGGAATGTCAGGTGGGTTTTCTGGAAATGTTTACCATAATTGATTTCTGTGGGTTCCTAAATGCTTCAGTCCAAAACCGCTTTCATCAACTTTCTGTCTATTTCATTTTAATTGCAGAGTTTTCTGTTACTATGTGCTGACAGGTCAAAGCAGAGCTGTCACGAGGAGCCCTTACGCTAGAAGGAGAGAAACACATTCCACACACCAGCGATCCAGGCTCTTGACTATCATTAAACTTACAGGGGAGTTACCCATGTTTGATGGAAGGATGTGGGCTGATTTGCAGGACTTATTAAGTCTTAGCCACAATGCTGGATACCTGCCCCAACACTTTCTCTGAATTTTTTGTGCTATCTATACACATTTGGCTGAATAAGAAAAGACTGAACAATTTTGTTTTGCAGCAGTGTGGTTCATATTGATATCGCTGAGCAATGCACTCGACTCCTACAATCACTGGTCCCATTTATCAAACAATGCATATGCTCTTTGAAGAGAGTGATATGCCACATTTTGCTATTCTAATGCCAGTTCCTTGCAGGTAGACACTTCTGCCCTGGGATCCACAATGTCCTTTCTAATGGGTTGATGGTTAAATTTCTTGACTTCTACATTTTGATCTATTTATTTTTTCTTCTTTTGAATTTGTTTCATTTTCCTTTTCACAATAAAGCTGCGTCCCCTGTCTGCATCACTTCCCCAGCTTGGACCATTTGCTTCTATCTTTAACAAGATCTCTGAATCTAATTTTGACTAGGTTGCTTCTTCTACATTGGGCACATCCCTTTACCATTTATTGGAGGCCTTGAGGAACCCTAAATTCTGGATGCCTTGGACCCTGCCCCTGGCCCCTCCCTGCCAAATCTGGCCAACTCACATGATTATTCAATCTATATAAGTGCATTTCAAACTGAAGTACGGAAAATTTTGCCTTCAAAAAATAAAAACCATTCAGACTTTTTTTCTTATATCATTGAGACTTTTGAACATTACTGTTTAAAAATGTGTCCAGGTCCTTTGGAATTCAAAATTTTGCTCATTGTCACATATATTTTCTCTTGCTTGAAGGGAAAAATGGTTTTAAAATAACAGAAAAGCTATTTCAGTATATCTTCTAAAAAAAGAAACACCTTACCTTAGGTAAATGGGGGCAAATGGATGTTGTGTTTTATCTAAATAATACATTTATGTTAAAGGGAAAGATGGTTTAAGGAAAATTCATGAGACTAAACTAGGTATTACCCAAAATAGCTTCAAAGAGCCGAGCAAAATCTTTAGATGGTGAGATTCACTACACACTCACTCTCTGAAGACACGTTCCATAGACAGGAGGCAACCTCCTAAGCTCTGTTTGCTGCCTCATTCGCAAGCTTCTGCAGCTGCTGCAGAAAGGGAAAAGCCCCCCTATGGAAAATGGCAAACACCAATCCTGCTTTCAAACCCTGCTTTTGGCTAATGTGCATGTCACACAGTGACTAATTTTTGCCCTTTTGGTAAAGGAAAGGGAAAGATTTCAGCACAGAGTCTGTGCTCGAGACAAGGTTAGGAGAAGGGCAAGTGAAGAACCAGGGTTCTCAGGGTGAAGATTGAAGATAATTAGATTTTTGCTCCCTTTCCCATCTTGCCTTTATCCCTGTGTTCCTCAACTTTCTGTTCCTTCTCACATGCTCCTTAGTATTCGTGTTGCATTTACTGTACCTCCAAGATCATCTTTTTAGCCCCTGAATTTTACCTTTATTGTTATCTTTATTTTGCAGATGCAGAAGTTGAGGGACAGGGAGACAAGGTGACACATGTAATAAGCAGTGAAGCAGACCAGTAAGCCTCCAAAGAAATCTAAAGGCAGTAAATTGAACTGGAGTTCACAGTAGTAACACACAGAATCAACAATGTGGGTTCATTTTGTTGTGACTCCCTTTACTACAGGCTATGTAAGACTGCCAATATATGTTAGAGTCATTGAAACCCATAGCATGGAAGATTTTGAAATACTTGTCTCATATAGACCTAGCCTGTACTTTCTGGATTCTTCTGTGGCTATATAAACATCACTGTGACGTATTCTTTGGATGTATATATTTTTATTTATCTGACATATCCTATTTAAAACTCAGTGCAATGGGACAGTTGCTTTCTTCCATTCCATTAACAAAGAACATCCCCTTCAACCCAACTAGGTTGCATGCCCTTGGCATGAGAAAGGCAGAGCCAAAATTTGAGGATGAATTGGTGTGCATTCCTCTACACCACTAAAGGGCTATGAAGGTCACGTCCTGTTGTTTTTGGATAAATGGCAATAGCTAAATATGTTAGGAAGAGTATGAACCCTGGATCCCAGCCCATCAGGCAGTGGGACAAGTGTGTTTTACAAAGTTCCTAGTCTCAAGTAACTCCTAGCTAGTTGATAGTGCATAAAATGACATGTAGGTAAATTGGCAAAATGACTTGAGTAACTCAGGAGTACCAAAACCAGCCTGGTGAAGCATAGTGCAAGACAACAGTGACACCAGGTACATCCTCACCGTTATTAGGTGACAAATAACTTATGCATGTTGTTTTGTAATATTTTTTTGTTCCTCTTGTGGTATTTTTGTGTGGTATCCCCTGAAAATAAATTATATCTGAATGGAGTGCAGAAATACTTTGGGTTGTTTGTTCTTAGCGTGATCTTTACTGAGAAGGTTATTAGGTTATTGTTCCTGTTTTTCTGAGATTAGAGAGTGGCATTTCACAGGTGAGTTACTAACCATACCTAGTGGCCCTAACAAAGTGAGGGGGAATATGTGAAAATGACTGTTAGACTCTAATTTAAAATTTTGATTCATAATGTTTCAACTCTGATGCTTTTAATATCAATATTTTTACCTTAAGAATTTTGAATACCTTTTGAAAGGCATAGTTGAAGCTCAGATATCTCATTTGTCCCACTTGGAGCTCCTTGATTTCTACCCTCATGCTTCCTCTCTGCCCAGCATTGGCCCTTTCTATTTGGCTATTAATTCAAATGTTACCTTAGTGAGTCTTTCTTGGCCACTTTAGGTAAGGGTTTCATTTAACCATTTCCCCATCACTTGCAGCACTTTTTAGCACCATTCCTAGCTCTGTTTTCTTCCTTAGCACTTTTGCCCCTGAAACAGGACGTACTTATTGGTCTTATTTATTGATTGTCATCATTTCTACAATGTAAGCAGGGGTTTTTGCTGACTTTAAAATCTGCTATATTCCCAGCACCTAGAACAGAACATAGCACAGATAAGAACTCAAAAAATATTGTTCAATAAATATGTTGTTGGAAATGAATGAATTAATGTCAATAATATATATAAACCTGAAGTTTATTGATGAGAATTGATTTATCCTCTAGGTAAATTTCTCCATCATGCTTTGTATCTCTTAAAATATGTCTCCCAAGATTAAGCACTGGGAATGGTATGTCATATAATTCTTGCTTATTGCTGCAGCTTTTATTCTTGACAGTAGTTAAATGGGACTGTTATATTTCTGAGATGACAAGAAAGATTGTCCCTTGGTTGAAAATAAAGTGTATTTGCTAAGTGATGCAGGGGAGGGGCAGGGGAGGGAGAGAAGGGGACAGAGATAACAACTTCACATTCCACTTTATGGACAGCTCCCTTGGGGGCTGTGAAATCTTGGGGCAGAGAAGCACTGAGATGGCAAATTCTGTCTCACTAAGGAAGCCTGTCAGATGGATGGAACTTAGTTTGCCAGCGTACTGCTTCATTAATTCTCTAACCACCCCGTGGGTGTGAAGGGGACTGCTGTATAGTTTGAAAGGAGTTTTAATTGGGCTTTCAGTCAATACAGTTTTCTAAAACTAAAATGAAGAGGAGCTCACTTCATTTCTTCACTGGAAAGTGCATTTGACACATAATCTGCAAAGGGAAAAATTTATTTGAATTGGTGTGTATTAAGGGGACATACTCTATAATTAAAAAAACTCTCAATTGAAAAGGTGTGATGGGTGATGGGGGAGATAGTAGTCATTTTTTTCTCCTTGACCTTGAAGTCCTCAACTTCAGTTCCAACTTTCCCTTCACCGCTCTTACAGATACACCAACAATCAAAGGCACAGAGCTTAGTGGGAACCATCCAGGTTGAACGTGAAATCTCACTAATATCCTCATGGCTTATTTAAATAATCCATCCAATTTTACCTCCTCTGTCAGTCTTCCTAAATTGGAAATACATGGTGGGTTGGTTAAATAAAATATTCAATTGGAATGATTATATTATAAATTTGATAATAGACTATAAGCTTGGCATTGTATTAGCTCATGTCTCTTTCCTCATTAGCTTAAAGGTTACAACAGAGCTTTTCATGCAAATAAAGTGATTTCCAGCCTCTAGAGTTTCCTTTAATATATATTGATAATGTAACCTAGAATAACCAGAGAATCTGGAAAGTTCTGACAAGGGAAAACAGGCATATCAATGACTAATATGTAATTTTTGTTTCCTTTTCAAAGATTAATAAGAGTGTATGTGTTATTTCAATTATGTGACACATTTTAACAGAAATTCTTTGAGCAAATTTCTTGTGGACAAAGCCTTAGGATCTTCACAAAAACTAGCATAAGCATTCAAAATATTTTAAAGAAAATCAGAATGTTTGCCTCCTGATGCCCTGCATTCCTAAAATCCCAGCCTCCTTTATATTCAAATCCATCAGTGATTTAAAAAAAAAGTATCAAACAACTATATGAATAGAAACTTCATCTCTGACATAATGAACTCAATGGAAAAAAATCTGTAATACCAAAATAAATTCCAAAGTGACTGAGCCTTAAATGCAAATTAAAACTGTAAAGTAATTTGAAGAAACAATGCGAATATTAATAACAGCATGTAGAAGACTTCTCAAAATATAATTCTTAAGGCACAAAAATTTAACTTTATGTCAAATTTCATTATAAATAAATTTAAAGCCAAGCTATGCATGTATGACAGGTCTCTTAATTTTGTTACATTTGATACTCATGATACATAAAGCATTTTTGCAAATTAATTGAAAAGAGCACTACTTCAATGGAAAAATAGGTGAAAATAACTACTGAGTGGTTCCAAAATAGAAAGTTCACATGGCCAAAAAGCATGAAAAATATCAGTGAATATTATAGAAATGTAAAAAGAAACTCATTCTTTTGTTTTGCAGAATCACACACACACACAAAAATAAATCATAATTCTCTTTTTTGGCAGCGATACAGGAAAACTTCCATGAACTTCTCGATTGCAAGTGACATTAAAAATCAAAATTCTAAAAAATAATCATACATTTAATCCAGTAATTCCACTAAGGACTCTGTCCTAAGGGATTAATCAAAGATGATACAAAGCCTTTGTCAAAGATGAATGCAATGATACACATGAAGAATGTTCATGGAAGCCCTACTTCTTATAATATTAAACAACTAAGTAGCCTGAATGTCCAACAACCAGACATTGTAAATTATGATGTATTTGTACTTTGCAAACAAAAACAATAATGCTGAATAAGATACCATCAACATGGAAACTGTTGGTGATGAACTGCTAAACAAAAAATTAAATGGACTGCATATTGTGATGCCGATTATCATAGGAATTGATCTTCATCAAACTATTCATATTAGCTTTTTCAAGTTGGTGAGATGACTTTCCAAATTTTCTCAATGTGTATTATATTGTAATTAGAAAAAACTAGATCTTGAAAATACTTTGATACTTTATAACCAGCAAAATAATCTCAGTGTTAAAATAAGTAGCAAAACTTCAAGCTCACATTTTATTTTAAATACTGCTTACAGGAATATAATAATCCTCGGGCATTCACTAACCTACCATATATTGTATGTATGTGTGTGCTTGTGATTTTATTCCCTACATGTGCATTCTGGGATGCAGTTTAAAAATTGAGATACTCAATTAACATGAATCCTTGAGCTTAAGGAGAATAAACCAGATAGAATGTCATGTTTTGCTGTCTAGAGCAGGAACCATTGATACAATAATACTATGTCCCAGTTCCATAATGTCTTTCATCAAAAAGACTTTGAAGCCTTATTGGAACTAATTAGGAGGTTCTACCTATTGTAAAACCCAGCTTCTCTGATTCAACCTCAGCACCTGTGTGGCAGTGAAAATACAATCTGATAATTTCTTGCTTGTCTTAAGGAAGGAAGTAAAGAATAACTTCTCTAATTAAACCCGTCATGATTTAGTGGGATTTTATTTTCCTTTAAGAGGAAGGACAGTGTAATTACACAGATTGGAATGCAGCCAATACAGTAAAGTTAACTACTTGACAGTGAAATAACATGAAAGAATTTGTCTATATTAATACACTGTTGCAGGTGGTGGGTGGGAGGTGGGCATGGGAGGACTATGCAGGAGTATCCTTACTGGCTTTTAAATTGAACCTACCACTAAAGATAAGCTAGGAAGTATGATGTATTGATTTTGAAGTATGATGAAAATACTCAGTTTTCCTCTGTAATGTATCCTGAGAAACAAATAGACTTCTTATCAGGGCCCAGGATTTTCACAGATGATGCCACAAAGAATATTATTGTATGCTGGATTCAGCCTAAAACTGGTGCAGGTAGGTGGACCATCTATACTTGTCAGTTGCTTAATTAGACTTAGTTCTGAGTCAGTTAATGACATGACTGTCACAAGGGCAAATTGGAGTGTAAGTTTATAGGACAGGCAGTAATTAATGTCTCCAGATGTTTTACATGGAATCTAGTTGAAATATGTGGAAAAACTAAAGTAGGAGTAATTACAGTAACTATGAGAAGCTGTTACCATATTCAGATCCATATGTAAAATGCTAAGTAAAGTGGGCACAGGAACTTGGTAGAAACAAGCATCATTATGGAGTCATGAAGTTGAGCATAAGTTTTTCTCTGCTTTGGACCATTGATGTTGACATAGTGATGGCAAATTGTTCTGTGAAAGACACACAGTAGGACAGGAGAAGAAAGTAGTTTGAGTGCTGTGATTGGCAACACAGTTGAGATCCCCCAGGAGCAAATCTTCATCAGTTTTTTATACGGTTTCATACTGAAGGATCTTTTGGAGAGGCAGATCTTAGGAGCAGTGGAAACTGAGAGATTTTAGAGGTTCCTAAAATTTACATTGAGTTTATTCTCAATTTGTACTTTTTCATTTTTGTCCCTACCCAGTCTACTGTTTTGTGAATGTAACATATTATCAAACTATTCTAGTTTCTTAGGGCAGTATTTATCTGTCAAAAATCGAGGAAACATAAGGAGACTGAAATAATATAGACAGTAGTGTGTATTCGAAGTATAATTATTAAATACCTATTATGCACAAATCATTTTATATAACACAATAACTGACATTTAATCAGCACTCAATAAATACTGATTTTATCCTTCTTGTTTCTTACCAATGATAAATTTTCTCAGATAAGAAGATGCTAGAAAATATAGAAATAATAATTATAAATAGACATATTATAAAATTCTAAGAGAGGAATTTTTAATCTGTGTTCCAGAGAGATCTTAGGGATTCAGGACCATGTGCACATTAAATAAAGGTATATTTTTGTATTCACACATGTGTATTTTCAGGAGAAGGAATCCATACTGTTCATCATATTTTTTGAAAGAAATGCAAAGGACAATTGGTTGAAGAAAAGAAATGATAATACCAAAAAGTTAGAGAAAATGCTGACTGGTACAGACTTTTGTTAATAAATGTGCTTTAATAAAGTTTAAAAATACTGTATATTTATTGCCTAGTTTTGGAGGGGTACAGAACAATTCCAAGACAAGGACTTTCTTCTCTGAAATAGAAACTGGGTCACTGAAGAAATATTGAGAAGAGAATAACCTAAAAATATGAGTCAGTGAAGGGACTTAGAACTTCTGAAATATCAGAGAAAGAACTTTCATTAAAGCATTTCTCCATGAAAATAATGAAACAATGGAAAAAATTTATTCAAATAAACTTTTAGAGAACTCTAAAAATTAATCAATGACTTACAATAATCTGAGGAGATTTTATTCAAGAAAAACTGCTGAACCTCAGTAAGAAAAACAACATTTATGGCTTTTAAACTTGGCCTTCCCTCATCCCCTTCTCCCCAGTTTTGAAGAAGTCTTGAAAACCAACAGCCTTAAAGTCAAGGAGTATGGGCAGACTAGATTTGAAGCACCTCAAATAGTACCATCTCCAGAGCATAACCATTATTTGATCTGTCTCAGAGCAAATAATGGAAAATCCCTGTTCACAGGGCATTGTCATTATTTGACCTGATTCAGAGCTCAAAAGCCCCTTCTCTAGGGAATATGTTGAAAACAATCAGAAGAAATAGCTTAATATCACAGATGCCTTCAATACCAGTTGGGGCAAAGGGCTGAGACAGAGATACAAAAGGAAGACTTGACAATGGGATGTCCATAGGATTCTTTGAAAATGTTTGACATAGTGCCAGGGATTTAGAAGGCCATGTGTTTAAGCACAGCTGTGATCATGCTGAGGAAAGACCTTCGAGTTCTCACTTACTCATATCTAGTTGGTTTTGAAGCCCTGTACAAGCAGAAAGTAAAGGCAAAGGCAGAATTATAACTTGCCTGAGAACTGCAGGAGTTCTCCAACACAAAAAATTAAGGTCCTTGGCAAAGGGTAGAAGACTTCCTAGTTCAAGGCATTTAAGAAAACCTCTAACCAATCTTTTACTGACCACTTAGTTAATGAAACAAAGACCAGTGGCTGCCCACTACAGGGAATATAGACTTTACAGAATTAGTCCCAGAAAATTACTAAATAAACAGACAAAAACCCCAGCAGGAATAACAACAAAAACCAACAATAATAAATCTTAGGGAGGGTATCTGAATTCCAGATTTGCCATATAATATGATCTGAAATATTTACTTTAACAGGAAAACTATGGTTCAAACACATTCACTCATATGTTATTGATAAAACTGTCCTTGAAGGAAGCCAGGTTTTAGACTTATTAGACAAAGACTTTAAATCAGCTATTATGAATGTGTTCAAAGAACTAAAGGAAAAAATCATGTCTAAAGAATTAAAGGAAAGTATGACAATGATGCTTCACCAAATCAAGTATATCAATAAAGTGATAGAAATGTTTTTAAAAGAAGCAAATAGAAATTCTGGAGTTGAACAGTGCAATAGCTGAAATGAAAAATTCATTAGAAGGGCTCAACAACATATTTGGGATTGCAGAAGAAAGAATTGGCAAACTTGAAGACAGGTGAGTTGAAATTATACATTCTGAGGAACAGAAAGAAAAATGTGTGAAGACAAATGAACAAGGTTTCAAGAAACTGTGGGATATCATCAAGCATACTAGCAGACACATAACAGAAGTCCTAAAAGCAGAGGAGACAAAGGAGCAAAAAGAATACATGAGGAACTCATAGCCATAAGATGCCCCAAATTGCTGAAAACATCAATCTGTACATCCAAGAATCTCAACAAATTCTAAGGTAAAGTCAAGGAGATCCACACCTACTCAAACTGTCAAAAGACAAAGAGAGGATTTTGAAATCAGTGAGAGAGAAATGGCTCACAAGGTGTCAGATAGCCTCAATAAGATTAAAAGCTGATTTCTTATCAGAAACCAGGATGGTGAAAGACAATGGGATGAAAATTTAAAAAGCTGAAAGATAGTCAACCATGTATTCTGCATGCAGCATAGTTATCTTTCAAAAATAATGGAGAAATTGAGTTATTCCCAGGTAAACAAAAATTGAGAGAATTTGTTACCAGCAGACCTGTCCTTCAAGATTTATATTAGGGAGCTCTCCAGTTGAGATGAAAGGACACTAGACACTGACTCAAATCCACATGAAGAAATAAAAAGCATACATAAGGGTAACTAATTAGGTAAATATAAAAAGCAGTTTAAATTTAATTATTTTGTAAATCTTTTTTCCTCTATAGATTTAAAACACAGCTACCTAAAGCAACAATTATAAAACTACTGTTGGGTTTATAGGTTTAAAGATGTAATTTGCATGAAAAGAAAGAAGGGATAGAAAGCAGAGCTATATTGGAACAAATTTTTTGTATTTAGTATTAATCCAAACTTCATTGTTTTAAATTAAGATGTTAAGTATAATCTCAGGGTAGGCACTAAGAAAATAATTCAGAAATTACAGTAAAAGAAGCAAAAAAATGATCAAAATGGCACACTAGAAAATACCTTCTTAACATAAAAGAAGGTAGTAATGGCAGCATATAGGGATAAGGATGGATGTAAAAAAGTAAGTAGAGAACAATTAGCATAATGTCAGATGTAAAACCTACCTTAAGCTCTCTAATAAAAAGACAATATTGACAGAATAGATTTTTTTAACGATCCAACTATATGCTGTCTACGAGAGACACTTCAGATTCAGACATAAATAGGTTGAAACGTTAAATTAGGAGGGAAAATATAAATACCACACAAACAGCAACCAAAGGCAAAAAGGAATAGGATTGAAGAGAGAAACAGACAATTTAAATGGAGAATTTAATATCTCACCTTCAAAAAATGGATAGAACACCTAAGTGCAAGATCAAACAAGGAAATGGAAGACTTGAATACTATAAGCCAGGTAGATCTAACACAAATGAACAGAATATTCCATCCAACTACAACAGGATACACATTTTTCTCAAGTGCACATAGAATATTCTACAGGATAGACAATATGGTAAGTCACTAGGTGAGTCTCAGTAAATGTAAAATAACTGAAATCATACCAGTTATGTTCTCTAACTGCAATAGAATTAAGTTGAAAATCAATGATAGAAGGAAATTTGAGAAATTTAAATAACACACTTCTAAATCACCAAAGAATAAATAACAAGTAAAACTTTAAAATGCTTTGAAATGAATGAAAATGAAAACACAACTACTAAAACTTATAAAATGCAGCTAAAAGAGTGCTAATAGGGAAATTTATGGCTGTGAACATCTATATTAAAAAAGAAGATCTTAAATCATTAGCTGGTTTTCTACCTTAAAAAACGGTAGAAAAAAAGAGAAAATTAAACCAAAAGAATATAAAAAGCAGGAAATAATTTTAAAAGTCAGAGATCAATAAATGAAACAGTTTAGAGAAAAATCAATGAAACCAAAATTAGTTCTTTGAAAAGATCAACATAATGAACAAAACTTAGCTAGACTGACCAAGAAATAAAGAGAGAATACTCAGATAACTAAAATCAGAAATAACAAAGGGGACATCACTAATGAGCTTAAGGAAAGGTTTAAAAGGAAATACTATGAACAACTACATGCCAACAAATTGGATAACTTAGATGAAACTGATAAATTCCTAGAAAAACACAAAATGCCAAAATGATTCAAGAAGAAATAGAAAATCTCCACAGATGAGTAACAAAAAAAGAGAATGAATTTATAATTTAAGAACTTCCAGTGATTAAGAAATTCCAGGACCAGGTAGCTCCATGGTGAATTCTACCAAATATTTAAAGAAGAAACAATACCAATTTCTACACACACACACATCCAGAAAATAGAAGAGGACGGAACACTTCCTAACTCATTCTATGAGGCCAGTATTGCCATGATACCAAAACCAGACAAAATCATTACAAGGAAAGACTAGAGAAGGAGAGAAAATGTTTGCAAATCATAAATCTAAGAAAGGATTTGCATCCCAAATATGTAAAGGATACTTAACTGCTCAATAATAAGAAAGACAAGTTACCCAATTTTAAAAATGAATAAAGTATTTGAATAGACATTTCTCCAAAGATAAGAAATTATTAATAAGACCATGAAAAGATGTTCAAATTCATTTGTCATTAGAGAAATGAAAATCAAACTATCATTAGAAAATATCACATCCACTAGGATGGCTATGACCAAAAGAAGATAATAAGAAATGTTGGCAATAATATGGACGATTTTGGAAACCTCATGTATTGCTGGTGGGTATGTAAAATAGTATAGCCATTTTGGAGAACAATTTGACAGTATCTCAACATGTTAAATTCCACTTGTAAGTATACGTCTAAGAGAAATAAAAATTTATGTCTATACAAAAACTTATACAGAATGTTCATAGCATATTATTCAAAACAGTCAAAAAAGGGGAACCAATCAAAATTTTCATCAAGATAAACACAGAAATATAGCTTGGTACATGCATACCAATAAAAAGGAATGGATTACTGATGTACGGGACAATCTGGATAAGCCTTGAAAATATTACACTAAATGAATGCAACCAAACACAAAAGAACATATACTATATGATTCCATTTATTTGAAATAGTCAAATCTGTTAAAGACTGAAAGTAGGTTCATTGTTGCCTCAGTCTGATGGGGGGCGGATGGAGAGTGACTGCTAATCTAGTGAGGGTTTCTTTTTTGGGGGTGATAAAAATATTCTAAAATTAGGTTGTGGGGATCGTTGCACAAGTCCAATGTACTAAAAACCACTGAGTTTACATTTTAGTGGGTGAACTTTATGTCTGTGAATTATATCTCAAAACATCTGTTTTAAAAAAAGTCAGTGAAGAGCCAGTGAGTGACATTTTATAATGAGATGAGTATCAAATGCCAGCTTCCCTTGTGATCTTGAGCAAGTTACTTGAGTTTTCTGAAATCCTGGTGTTTTCACCTGGGAATAGAGAAAATAACTTACAGAGATTTTGGAGAGAATATATTAGATAATGGTACATTTTAGATCCTTCATTTCCATCAGAGGCCAGAAACTCAAGAGAAAAATAATAAAACCATGACAGTTTTTAAAACTATGAATAGGCATTCAATATATGCAACAAATCAAAGTTTATATGTGTCATGTTTTTGCAGTGGAAGAGAAAATAAACACAAGGAGATATAAAAGAAGTAGATAGGGAAATCTGTACAAAAAGAAAAACAGGAAAGTCATTGAAATAACACAAAGAAACATTAAATATCTGTCTCTCATAAAAATGTCTTATACACATTTTTAAAGGAAATATTGAACAAAATTAAATAGGACCTTGGATATACCAATTAAAATTAAAACCAGGTCACACTGTGCTGGTTCAAAGAAATTCATCTAAAGGTGAAATTTCCCAGTGAGCCAGGGAATTCTATATATCTCAGTTTGGCCTAAACTGATGAGGTGAAAGAGTAGAAACATAAATTTCAACAACAGAACTAAACAAATACACTGAAACTATAATACTCTTCGATTCTTTCTTGCTTTAAACCTGTTGTTTTATGAACTTTCAAGAGTACTTAAGGAATTTTTGATCAAAATGGTTGTGATCACATGTATAAGACTCAATCAACTAGTTTGGGAAAAGGCATTCAGTAATATTTGATGGGCTTTCACTCCTCTGAGTAGATTGCAAAGAAGCAGATAAGACACACTATGTTTGCATGCTATTATAGAAGACAGAATAATCATTGGAGGACCAGTTTGTAGTTTTGAAGATAAACATAATAAAGATTTAATAATAACCTAAAGATAAGATAGAATAGACTGAATACTCTACTTTTATGAAATTTATCTTTGATTGAGAATAAGACATCTAACTTCTACAGTTGATTAATGGGGTATACTTCCGGTTCAGGAAACTAAATATTCTCAGAATATGATTTCTCAAGAATTGTGTTACAGTTGCATTATAAACCGTATCCTTTAATTTTTGCAGTTCCATTTGCAGTATTCTTTAAATATGGGATAGATAGGAAATTCACGAAAAAGTCTCGCTTTTTAAACTTGATGTTCAAACTTAATAATGGTTCAATGTCCTATTCAGATCAATTTAAGTAGCTTCCCTACCAGAAACCTATCTCCATGCTGTTTTCTATATCCCTAACACAACAGTGATTAGTGTTGATCATGTTGTATATTTTCAACCAACAGTAGTCAAATGACATTTCTAACGCTGTGTGCCGGTCTTATTCACCATTAATCCCAACAGTTCCAAACCTCAATTGTTGCTTTGCAAATAACCAAGAAGGGAAGAAGTCAGCAATAACCTCTCATGACACCCTGCTGCTGCTTCATGATAGAAAATGGTCATGTTTATTGGCACATCCTTTTCACTGTGTTTATTGGCACATATTTCTTCTTTATCTGAATCCCCATGGAAAATTTGATAACAGACACCCTTGCCTTTATTAAATGGCAAAAATACCATATGTTGAATTCCCTTCTTTCTTACCTTTCCCTAAATGGAAAAGATCTCTCAGGCTAGGTTGATGTTTAAACCTCGAACTCTAAATTGGAAAAAATAGTCCACATTTAATGAATGTTTCATGGTTTTCTAACTTCAGGTGTTTTTAAGTGTTGAGTTTAAAATCCCCTCATCTCTAAAGTGGAGGTATCCCTAATAATAGCCTTTTTGGAAGATTAACTGAGGAAAAAAAAAATAAGAAACATCTAAAAATATTTTTTATTATTTCAACAACCATCTTTCTAAGCCCAGCTTCTCAAGCAAGCAAGCTGAGCCTTGACAGAATATCATGTGCTATTATTTTATTAGCACAATCTCAGGAAAACAGGAGGGAGGAAAAAAGGGAGATAGCTTTAAGTGAGAACAATATACATGTGATTCCAAAGCCTGCCACCACTTGGTACCAAGTAAACTGCATACCTTTTTGGCATGTATGTAGGATACATACTGCACGCATACAGAGGCTGGGTAAATCATTGCATCTCAGGATGACCCATTTGAGGAGAGAAATAGAAGAGAATTTACCTGCTAGTCCCTCTCTTTCAAAGCTCAAAGATCTACCTCGAGGGACATTAACTTTCCCGCCCTTCAAAGTGAGAGTGCATGAGCTTTGAGTGAACCCTAATGTCATGTGCCCCAGCATCAACACGAAAGCCCAGCAAGAGGAAAGCCTCCCCCAGCACAGGTTGTGGGGAGCAAATGGGCCATCTCGAGTCCATCAGAGCCATGGAGAGCTGATGTTAGCAGCACGGGCCTCAGAGTCAGGTGATACTGAGCAGGAATGAGATGCTGCATAGAAGGTTCTGATTCACCATCCTTCAAACCAAAACCTCTAGAAACTCAGCAGTACATTCATGTTCGAGTGACAGATAGGGAGCCTTTTGGATGAATACATTATTGTTCTCTTCTTGGGAAAAAGTGTACAAAGGTTTAATTATAACCACTTCAAAAAGATCATAAAAATCATGATTTTTTTTTAGGACTTTGCAACTAAGCAAAAATTTGGGCTCTCATTTTTAAATCTTTGTATTCTCATTCTGGTTAGTCAGCTTACTGTTATTAGTCACCTCGGGCTGACAACACAAAAGTTCTGGAGGTGGGAGAGTCCAAGATTAAGTAACGTTTGGGCTGATTCGTTTCCTGGTAAACACTTTCTTCCTGGCTTGGAGATAGCTCTCTACCTCTTCTTATAAACTAATCCTTTAGAATTAGGACCTCATCATATATGAACCTCATTTAACTTTAATTGCTGACTCAAAATCCTGTCTCCAAATACAGTCACATTGGGGGTTAGGGCTACAACATACGAATTTTGGGGAGACAAAATTCAGTTCATAGCACTCATATATAACAAAGAATAAATCCACCGCACTATTAAAATAACAAAGAATTTGAGTGAGCCAAACCATTTGTATTTTTTTGTGAATGCTATAATTAAATATTTCTGGGTGCCAAAACCTTTGAGTTTTCTCTGCATACACTGAAATTTTCTTCTCTTAATAACAGGACCTATGAAAATAGAAAATATTACTGTAAATCTGAAAACACTGTTTCCTTGTCAATTTTCTGTTAAGAAAATTTTAGATACTGATTCTTTCATAAAACTGCTACGTATGAGAATGAGCAAATGAATCCACAGAGATTTGTTAGAACCTAAACATAGTATCATGACCTTAAATTGAGTACACTTGATTAAATTATTTTTACCAGAAGTTTCTGTGGCTGATTTCCATTCAGTCATTCATTTAATCAACTCAACAATTTATAGAACTGAAAATACTAATTGCAACTTTGAAATCCATTTTATTTCGAACAATATGGCTGATTAATGCTCCTAGAACCCTCCGTGTAAGATGAGCAGGGGGAAAGAGAGGGAAATCCCTTAAGTTGAAGAACAAGAAAGAGCAGAAGACCAAGGAGAAAGGTTCCCCTGAGGCTTCCTCACAACACAGGGTAACTCTGGGTGCAGTGTCCTAGAGTCTGATGCCAAGTGATGGTGGGGGACCAGATTGGGGACCAAGTCACACACTGCCAGATCCAGAAAGGGAGGAATGGGGTAGCAGGGGAGTGACCTATATGAAATCTTGACCAAACTGCCAGGAGTACTTTGTGGTGAATATAGTTCTGTGGTTCTCTCAAGTACCTGGAGAAATAATATCCTTCACTCAGGCCTCCCAGAACTCACGAATGTGATGCACCCTCAGAGTCACCAAAAAGCTTACTCAAGTCTGCAGAAACAATACAGCCAGATGCCCCAGACTTCAGATACTTGCCTAATAAGATTCAGAATTTGCCGTAAGAATAGATGGCATGTTTAAATAAGCTAGAGCAGGAATAAAAAATAAATAAAGGGCAAGAGATGATTAAAATTGGTCATTTGAAAGAGAATCAAAGAAAAACTTCTGCATAAAATTTAATGAATAATATTAACAATTAAATGCAAGACTTAACTGGAAGTATATATTCGACTGACAAGAAGATTATAAAATGGATCAGAACAAATTACAAAGGATGTAGCACAAGGAACACAGAGATGGGAAACAAAGGAAAGGATTGAGTGAAAGGGTCCAATATACATCTAATTAAATTTACATAATGAGTCAATTTTGAAATGGATTATTTTTCATCACCTTTGCCCCATTGTTCGTAGAACATAATAATCATTTTGTTAGGAGTTGCAAAAATCAAAGTTGTTTATTATAAAACACATTTGATTTTAAAAATTAAAAATATATTGTCACAACCATTCAAGCCAATTTTTTAATGTTCTGTTTCTGTCTCTCTGTCTATCTCTGTCCCCTTTTCTCTCTATATATAAAGAGACAGGTGACAGGTAGATGATAGATAGGTAGATAGACAGACAGATAAGTGAATATATAACCTGATGTCCAAGTATCTACACCTAGGCTCTTATTTCTACAACCACCACTTGTAGAAATAGCTAAGCATGCCTTGTCCTATTTTGGGCTGCCAAGTATTGGTAACACTTGGTATTAGATTCATCTAAGATAAGGATTGGAGACTGACTTAAAATATCAGTTAGAAAGCTTATTCTATTTTCAAATTTCAAATTTTCAAAATAGCCCATGAAAACTCTCGTAAGCCAAATCTGTCTCAGAACTCAAATAACATAAGCAAACTAAAGAAAACAATTATGCCACATATAAATGCATATTAAGAAAAACACTGTATTCACAATACCACGTGACCTCACTTCCAAAGTTCTTTATTGCTTATGTGGTACAATCTAGATTCCTTCATTCAGTCCTCAGCTTCTTAGGAAACCTGCCTCCAGCCTTCATTTCCAATCTCACACCCCAGTAACTTCAGCATCTAGCACATGGCCATCATTATCTCCTCCAAAATAAGTTTGATCTTTAGCCTCTGCCAGTAAAAACTATTCTTGCCCCCAGGAGAAGGTCCAACTCCTTAAAATGTCGTTAAAAAGAAACGGGGAGGCAGAGGCTGTCCTTCCCCCGCAGAACTCTTCCCTTCCCCAACACGCTTTCTTGCTCCAGAACCTGCGCCTTTCCGCATGCTGTTCCTTTACTTATGATGTGTCTGGCAGAGACTGATGCTTTTTTCCTTTATGCTCCCTTGGTACTTCCTTTGTATCTCTGCCTGCCCCTCCCATGACCCCACACATTCCCTTTGGCAAAGGTCATGTTCTCTGGGTTTATTAGTATCTAGAATGTAACCTGCTACTATGTATTTCTGCTGAATAAATGAATGGACCAATAAAAAAATGAAAGACCAATAATGCAAGTCATCTAAATACCTTTATTTGGTGGAATAACGCTGGAACACTACTGTTTTATTGCCTAACAAACCAGAAAAAAATCTTAAACAGTGGTTTCCAAACTCAAAAGCCTATCTCTCTGGTGATATCAGTCACAGAAGAACAATTTCTACATTACTATTGTTATGTCAGAAATTAAAGGGTTTTTCTGGTTCTTCCAGAGACTATAGCTGTACAGCTATGGGGCTGATTAGTTCCCCGATCTCACAGTTTGATCTATGTGAATCGTGGCACTCTCTAAGGAAAGCAGAAAGAGGCCACTTGGCTATAAACTGCTTATTATAACACTGGCCCCAGCCAGGCCAATGCAGAAGGCCTTAGAGAACATGAAAAGAAATAGTGGAGATTTTTCCTTATAAGCCCAAATTATTTTTTAACTGTAAAAAGCAATGTGGAGGTTTGTCTTCTCAGTAGAAGTATGATTCATTTCCATCATGTGGGAAAACAATATATAGATTACCCAAGAAAGTTTTAAATTTTAAAACAAATCCAAAAGTATGTAAATGTAAGAATAAATACTGCATATTAGTTTTCTACACTTCTTTTGGATAATATAGAAGAGATATGCCACCTACCCATCCCCCAGTTTTACCATAAAATGCTGGGTTTTAATTAAAAACACATTGAGGCTTTTTTCTTTTCATATTTTAAACTGCTCAGAAATTATAAGATTTGAAAGGCTTTTGGAACTAACCAGAGTCCTGACATTAACAAATGCCAAGAATAATGAAACACCTAAAATGATAAGGTATTCATGTCTGAACTGAATAGCCCTTGAATTGGATGAAGTTCATGTATCAGTATTCAACACTAAGCAGTGATTAATAGATACAACATACGCTTTTTTTAGTAAGGGAGATAACAAAATGTCCAATTTTAAAGTAAATTCAGGGGCAATTTTCATGTGTTACCCTAAATGCTCTGATTAGTTTCACAGTGAAAAAATGCCTTTATCAATGAGCACATCCTTAATGCAGCAATAATAAAACTCCTTATAATTTTATCCTCTGAAATTGTTGCCATAGCTGGCTGGAAGGCTTTTCATGTTTAATAACCATGTATGATATCCTTTTTCTAAAAATGAAATCCAAATGAGGTGGTCGTCCTTTTCTCTGTCCTAGAAAAACATCTACTCAGGTTGGTCTCTTCCCTTGCTCTCACTGATGGATCAAAAAAAAAAAAAGGACAATTTTTTCCATCTTAAAGAAAGTATTTTGACAGAATTTCTTTTTTTTCTCCAGGGAATCTTTAAATAGCCAAGTAACAAGAAAAAAGTGAAAGTACAGTGAATGTGTAAGTGAAAAGCGACCTTCAGGACAACCTTTTCTTGTTTCACATTCAGGAAGCTCAGTTTATTAATGAAGAGATTTGGTCTAACGGCGTCCACATTTAGTGAATTGCTGCTGTCTATTTAATATGGGAAGCTCATCCTTTCTCCCAGCTTTATCTATCATCCAGTTTCCCGTTTACATCACATCCATCTTGCAGAGCCTAGCGATTTCTGGGTGAATCCCATATTCAATTCCACAGTCTGAGATTAAACTTTACGTGTCCTCAACCCAAGAAGTAGCCCCGCTGCCGACATCGCCTGTTTTCATTGACACAATCAACTGGTTACCCAGGCTCAGGAAACTGACAGCTGGGGGTTAGCTGCCCCTTCACTTCATGTTTCTAGAGAGTTTCCATGTAAGTTTCCTTCAAAAACTTTTCCCAGTCCTGCTTTAACTTAGGTTTTCCCCCAAAGCAGAGCCAGAAACCAAGGCTTATATAAAGAAAGGTTATCTTATTTGGGTACATAATAGGGCAGTGGTTTTGAACCGAGGAGAAAAAAACAATTTGGAAATGTGTTATTGTGGGCTGCCATAAAAACAACCATTGTTCAGTCTCACAGGGTCTTTTAAGGGGCCTTATGAAATATGCTTGAGAACTAATGGCCTAGGTCAGTAAGTGGGGAGCATGCACCCGCTGGCTTCCCATCCTCATTACTTAAGGCTGAAACTTAAGTAATGCACTTCTGGTTGTGCATGCCTGAGGGTCAAGCACGGTCCCATGGGTATCCCACACCATTGTGCCATGAAGTCCTATAGTAGGAAGGAGGAGTTAATGACCTAGACCCCAAATGAGGTACTGGAAGTCTGAATCAGGGTGAATCTAGTTGAGCATTGATGGAACTAGTCATCACAGCAGTGGTTGGGGTAAGAAATGGCCTGAGGCCACATGAAGTGGCCAGTACAGCCCGTATCTTGCACCATTCAGATGCAGCATGCCCTCTATTAAGTGCAACCTTCCATAGAGTCACCCTCAAGGTAGCGATAAACTATAATCTCTGAAAAGGCCTAATTCCCATTGGGTTATTGGAACAAACCACATTCCCCCCTCTTGCAGTCGGTCCCCAGGTCTTAACTGATATTTATAATCTCCTTTCTTTACCATTCATTCTATTTATTCCCTTCATCCTTAGCCAACAGTTTGGCTGGCCTGATTTTCTTGTCTCATGTAATGACCTGGGAGATCTGAACCCTTAGTTGCCTTTCCTTTTTATGGACTATATTTATTGTAAGTGTCCATTCACATTTTTGCTTGTCACAGAATCACAAGTATTCGCCTGTGTTGAATACTATGGTTCCACACACACTCCTCCCTATTCCCATTGTGTATCACCAACCTACCACCTCATAGAAATTAGAGCCAATGACCTTTAAGGGTATAGTGATCGCCTCACCTTGGCTGCTGCAATGGCATGGGCAGCTCAGAGTGACCAAGCGGTACAAATGGTAGCTGTAGTTTCACTCTACTCCACTCTGTCCTCTGGTGAAAACAATCCTTTCCACAAACCAGGGCCACTAATCCTGTGGGGAATGAGGAGCACAAATTTCACCAGTGCGTCACTGAGGAGGATGGTTAGATGAACCAACCCTACTTTCACCCTTTGCTTCTGAGACCCATGCATCTTAGCTAGTGGGGACAGCACCACTTACCCACCATTGATTTACTGCATACACCCTATCCCAGAGTTTACACCCGAGTTTATGTCTTCTCTGGGCCCCTAACTGACCATTCCATTATTTGCTCCTAGGTGATGAGATTATGTGCTAAGACAAGTAGATTGTGTGTTTATGTGTCTGTTCTTCTATCTCCTACATACCATAAAACTGAGATAACAGCATGAGAAACCACGAAAATATGCACCAGATGTATAAGCTCCAGGAGGAGGATGGAGGTAGAGATTGAAAATTCACATGCAGAGAAGGTGTGACTACATGAAAGGGTGAATTTTTGCTCCCTTCAGTGAGACTGAGTCTGAGGTAATCAACCTACCACCAGAGGTTATAGTGGCTACCTAGTTTCCTAGAAGAATGGCATCATAAGAGGGCTCAATTTTGTTCTCTGCTCCTGAGTAGTCAGCAGTAACTAGATAAACTTTACCAAAAGGGGGTCCTGCTATTGAGCTTGCAGTACAACTGTTCGTGGTCTCATTTTGCTAGCCCTGGGGTTGCCAAAGAAAGAGCTTTGTTGACATCCAAAGGGCAAGTCTTCTATTTATATTTACCTGGTTGCTGAGCACCTCTTCTGAGGTTAATGCTCCCCCATGGGCATTAACATAAGACAAACAAATGCACACTTTGTGTCAACTTCTGTAGATCCAACCACATGCATCTTCCTAAGATTTCATTGTCTCTTATTTTTTAATTGTCTTTCTTCTGGGTCCTGATCAACTAGACAAACCATTCATTCTGCCCAGCAGCCCAAAACTCAAGCCACTTTCCCTTCCAAAGAAAGTGAACTTCTAAATGTTCTCTTTGAAGATCTACTCTGTTCACCACATCCTTTAGAGACATCCCAAAGTGAGCCTGGAATGTAACAATTATCCAGTAAAGCTAATGTGAACGAAGTGCACCAACTTATCTATGAACCAAGTCTTAATTATTGTCCCCTTTGTCATTTAGTTATGGGGAATCCCTTGATGCCACAGCATGAGCTGTGGGAGAGGGACAGATGCCACACAGATGACTTAGGTATTCGGCCACCTGTTCATGTAATTTATCTCTGCCTTCTGTTATTTCTCTGGTCCAATCCTGAATGGTGTATTCATAATAAATTGCTGCTCTTCCTGCCCAAACTTATGACTCAATGGATTAGATAAAAGAACTCTAGTCCTGCAGTCAACTGGTATTCCCAAATTGGCTGTTAGGCCTCTATTAGGTCTAGTACCATGCCAGGAATTATTTTTTCCAAATGTAGTATAATTCTTTCCTGCAAAAGGCATGACCTTCCTACAGTACCCTAGGGGTCTTGCTGTGAGTCTTCTATTGAGGTTTGCCCTCCGGCACCAAGGCATCTTATAAGATGCCTAAAATACTGGCCAATTCCTAATAATTAGGTCAAATTACTATTTACGTCACCGAAATAGTGAGCCCATATGATGTGTTGTGCAATATAGAAATGATCAAGATTCCTGCAGACTAAATAGTGACAAGAACAGATTTAATGTAGCTCTGGGGCAAGACAGTGAATGTACATGTGTCCTTCCTATGTGAAAGTGATCTGATTTTGACTTCCCTTCCCAAGGGGCATTGAGGAGAACACATTCAATGGATCAGTAGCAGCCACATACCAAGTACAAGAGACTGAGTTAATCTGTTACTGAAAATATACAACTTCCAACATGTGGCCATTAGGGTTACCACTGATTATGTTTTAATAGTTCACTGTCGTATGCCTTGATCTTTCTAGTTTATTCAAAGATCAGAGAAATTGATTACATGGACTCATAAGGGGAATCATCAGTTTTTAATGGTGATGTTATGTTAATGTCTAGATTCCTTTTGACATGAGGTATGATATCTGATTGCCATCTTTGCTGGTGGTGGTAGGGGATGGGAGTGGTTCAGGGGTTTTACTTCCCCTTTCCTACCACAATGACTGGCACTCCCTATCAGGGAGTCACTGTACGTATTCTTCTAACTACAGAGGATATCTACCCTGGTTATACATTCCCGAGCCTGGGGAAATAGCTACAGGGTCTGTGCATGTTCCCATCAGATCCAGTTGAGATGGAACTTGAACCCAAACTCTGTTTATTACCTGGAGAAGACACACAGAGGTGGAAGATATCACACATAGTAAAACAGATGAGAACCCTATTAACACTCATATTTAAGAAGAAGGCAGAGGAAAAACATGCAGTATAAGAGACAGAGAATGCAGATCAGAAGAAGAATGAGGAGAGAGCAATATTCAACAACCCTAGGGAAGAAAATACGTCAAGGGGAAAGAAGTGGCTGTCAGTGTAAACTGTTGCTAAGTATCATAATGGAATTAACAATTAAAATGAGCCCAATAGATATAGGAAGACATTATTTTCCTTTGCTTGGGCAAAATTGAAGCAGAAAAACAAAGGCAGACATCAGATTGCAGGGGATTCAGAAGTGTAGGGAAACAGGAAATTTAAGCAATGAGTTTAAGCTATTTTAATATGTTGTTCCTTGAAAAAAATAAAGAGTAAAGGCTTGATGGCTTAAAGGGGGAGGAAGAAGTAGAACAGGGTAGTGGCTGTGGCTGTTTTGGTTCAGGATTGGGCCAGTATGACTACATTTTAGTCAGATGTCATAGAGAAATCAAAGATATAAGAGAGTGAAGAAATATTCCTTTTTTTTTTCCTTTAAGGTCTTCATTCTTTCAATTCCAACATGAATAATAAAATATCTTCCCATAGTACCCTCTTGGAAGAGAATCTTTAGTCTCTTATATTGGCTAATTTTATGACCAACATCTTAATTTTATTTTCTTATTGCTTGTAGCTTAGTACAGCAAAATTAGCAAGACTATTAAATATTAGACTGCAACATGAGAGAAGGAAGGCATATTTCCATAACTACTGTGCCCAAATTGTGAAGCTGTCCAAACTTGAATTACTAGTGCTTTTTAAGAGATAACAACCTATTCCATTTTATTGTCTCCTAATATATGACAGCACTGCAGAATTAAAGATCACACACACTGCTGATGAAAGCCCTTGGGTTGGAAAATGGGATATTCTGGTGTGCCTGAGGAGATTGATTAAGCAATGAAGCAAGACAAGTATATGGTTGTTTCAAAGTAATCAGGCCTTTGGGACTACTTAAAGTTCTAAACAGAAGCAGGTGTCTAATTCCTCACGACTCCTTTACCATTGAGAACACAGATCACGAATGTGTGTGTGTTTGAGTATGTAGTGTACCATTTCTAGAATGTCCTATATTCTATTGTATGCTATGCTGTTATTTCTTTTTACAAGTAGGGTGTCTGCCTCTTTGGATGTGTTCTTATAGACACGTATCTGAGTAGGAGATGTCCAACTCTATGTGTGAATTTGCGCATAGATATACAGGTTCATATATGTAAATATATATTCTTAGATGTATGTATTTGTATGTTTGCATGTGCAAATTAAAGTTCAACCATAGGTGCTGGATTCATTTGTGTCTTCAACTGTGCTTTTGAAATTTCCTTAAAATTTAGGAAAATAATTCAGTTAAGTGTATATGGTTCATTTGGGGGAAACTAGACATTCTAAGTAATACTGTTGCCTTAAATGTTACTGAATTATTATATTAGTTATTGAAATTACTGGAAAGGCAATACTTTGAGTGAGCACTCTTTTGATAGCTGAGAACTAACTACAAATATGTGGATCCAAAGTATGATTCTGAACATGATGTGGTAATAACATACTGCTAGGAAAAAACTCAAAGGGAAACTCATTGAATGAAGAATCCAGAAACAAATTCACAGGGTTGCCCAGGCATCTATAGACTCACTCCCTGTCAAATTTTTCATCTGAGACAGTCTCACTCTTACACATTGTATGGACTTTTATGATTCTGTAGAGGGAGAAAATAAAATGGAAATCAAGGAAGCATTTTTATTAGGTCATTTACTCTTCTCAACATAGTCCTTCCCCTTAAACATTCACAATAAAACAGACTTAATCTTTGTCTTCCCATGGGAAATCCAACAAGAGAAAATGGAATTGTAGAAGGGTCACACAGGACATAGACAAAGTATATTTAGAAACTCCTCTCCCAGAAAGTGGTGAGTTCTTTGATATAATTAAGTAAATAAGCCAATCTCAGGGAGTTTCACCACTTTTGGGGATCCATGAGCTGGACATTCATGTAAGTTATTGTATGTTTTTCCTTTGCTTATCATGGCATCACTAAATTCTAAGATCATACAATTTTTGCCTGCAATAAAAAGGTACAATGATCCACTGAAGCAATATAGTATTTTAGTCACTGGCCTACCATCAAAATTTGTAATTCAAAGATTACATTTCTTTCTAATTAGACTTGCTTTTGTCAGCCACCAAGATCTAAGCAACTGATAATATTTATACCTCTTAACAACTGTGTTTTATTTATACAAAAGAAGAACAGAAACAAATTTTCATTAAGGAACAACTATGTGCCAATCACTGTGAAATATGCTTTCACATGTGCTGTTTATTCCTGGCAATAACCCTACGAGATTAATATCATTATTTCCATTTTACAGACAATACAGTGAAAAAGTTAGTTTCCAAGCCAGATTGAAAAACCCCTCAAGCTGACAGTCAGAGAGAATGAGGTTCCTTCCATTAGGTTGTTTTGATTTGGCCTCAGTTATCCAACTGTTCTTCAAAACAGCCACACTTCAGGGAACCTGGATTTCACAAGCTCATTTCACCTCTAAGCGAGAATACAAGTATGCACAGCCCTCAGTGCAGTTCCTTGGGAAAGCCAATGGCCCCCAGGAAATAAGATGTGTGGCTTAGGTGTTAGTTTATTCATCCATCCACCAAATTTATTGAACACCTGTGTGCAATCTACTATTTTTAGAATCAGGGAACAAAACAGAAAAATTCCCAACCATCAAGAATCTTATATTCTAGTGAGTTCTATGGGGAGAAAATGATAGGGGAGGATGCAGATAATACAGAAGAAAGCTCTAGTAGCAATTGACTGGTGTAACCAAAACCATACCCATTTGAGAACTTAAATTCTCCTAGTGTGGGCCTTGTGAAAATTGTGGGTGTCCATTATTATGGCATCGGGATCTTCTGGCCCCAAACCACGTTTTTAGTTACCGTAAAAGGTTAAGAGTAAAAAGAAAAAAATCCCATATCAAAAGAAATGCCCACAGAGCAGGTACCATGGGGTCGAGGCAAGGGGTAAATGATGGTCCTGCACAGTTTTGCTCCCGTTTTTAATGTGAAGATAAGTATGAGAAGATGCAGAGAAATCTAAAGAAGGCCCTGTGGGACTCACGTAAGTGAATAGTGAACCACTTTAAATACCAACAACATCAGGACTAGCACATAAATAGGCTGCTTATTACATTGGTAAAATCAGTTGTTCATAGAAGCACAGTACCGTTTGAATGTTCAGAAACAATCTCTTAATATAACCCTCCCCTCCTTCTGGCCTGCTGCTTTTAAATACTGTTTCTTTGGTATCCAGAAATGAAGTCTTTCCACGTGCATTTTTACTTTCTTTTACTACTTTCAGCTTTTGATCTTCTGGGTACAGTGGAAAAGAAGCTGAAAGAGATGTGTGCTAATTCCAGGTCTGTGATTTATATACTAGCTATTATTATATTTCTTCAGAAAATAACTCCCTGAATCTTGGTTTATTATTACATCATCTTTACTATAAGAGCAATAATATGTACATGGAGGACTGTGAGAATCAAATGAAATTTAAATTACCTATCACGTAAATAGGCATTTAGGAAATTTATTTAAATCCTGGAAAATCTGTTCTGTACCAACACCATACAAATGTAATCCTTTGCAGAAACTGTATTTTTAAATTATATGCCTGATTCAGAGTGAGTCCTGTGGATTGAACATTCACATTTTTTATTTCAAATATTTTCAATATAATACATGTAATGAAAGTAACCATGCGCAACTTAGTAGTTATCGTGTTTGAGGTGCATCAAATTATTGCACTCCTAATGTATTAATTCAGGATGGAAACCCAATCCTCTTAGCGTCTTCATTTTTCCTAGAGTTTGACTCAACCCTACAAAAGTTTAATAACCATTAGAGCTGCCCCATAATGGAATGGATTGGATTGTCCAGAAGTAAGCTCTAAATTTCTGCAAATGCTGACACAGGGGCTGAATGGGCATCCATCAGGAACATGGTAGAGATTCCTTAATGAGTTGGAAATTGTCCAAGAGGTCTCTTCTCTCTCGGTGGTCTCATAATTCCAAACAGTATATAGTGCTTCATTTAGAAACAAGTAAGAAAAGGAAACTTTGATTTCCCATTGCATATCACACAGTGCCACATCAAGCATTATTTCAGCCCAAATTATCTTTATAGATAATTTTAATATCTGACAACAATATAACCCTGCCAGGCACTATTCTGAGTTCTATACACACATTAACTCATTTAATCCTTACAAAACTCCTAAGAGGTAGGTAGTGTTGTTATCACTATTTTACACATGAGGAAACTAGGCACCAGAAGAAGTGAAAGAACTTGCCCAAGGTCAAGAAGTAAGGGATGCAACTGGGACTCCAACTCCAGCAGGCCAGCTCCAAATCCTACTAGTGTGCATTGCAAGGGCTGCACACAACACAGGCCTGTTTCTCATAATCCAGAGTCGTCCCACGATATGAGATGCTCCACGAGGGCACAGACCTTAGGTTTACCCACCATTGAACCTACAGTGTCTGACACATAGTAGGTAGCTAATGAATATATATATTTTTATGTACGTGGATTAATCTGGCTCCTATCTTTTGTGTCTTTAAAAGGTGTATTAGAGAAAGCTGTTGCTTAGCTTTTATTAAAAGATTATTAATTACCTGATTAGACATAAGAAGTGGCTCAGAAATGCTTATTTATACTTAGTACCAAAAGGCCTTTAAGATGACGTACCATGATTATCTAAAACATGGTAAAATGACCTAAATTACAAGGAAGTAAGAAGAAAAAAGAAGAAAAAGCAAAACCAAGGGCAGAAACCGACCATGGAGACAGGCTAATATCAATACGCATGCTATTCTGTACAGTTACTCCGAGTGAGTGGCACATTGTCCTAACCTTTTCCAAAATGACACAGGAGAGGGAAACCTGTCTCAAAACATAAAAAGAATATTTCTGAGGGGAAGCAAATATCTTCTTAGTATCAAAGTAGGAAGAAAGCTCTTTCACGGATCTTCAGTAGAGAGCCTGGTAAGGAAGTGAGCAGCGCCATCCCACATTCTGTGCGCATTCCCTCTCCACCGCCTTGGGTCAGGAGACGGAGGCACGCCCCGCCGGCGAGGGGGCAGCCCAATGCAGGTTCTCCATCTGTAGCAGGTCAGTGCTTAGTGTTAGTCAGATGGCTGAGTTAAATGGGTGGGCTCCAAGCCATTGCATTTAATTCTGAGTTTGAGAAAGCAATAAGTTGCAGCAATACTCTCCCCGCCCCCCCAAATAACTCTGCCCCATCGGCTTTCCTCACCACCACCTGGGTGTAACTTTGAATCCCTTCAAACACTGTCTCCCCATTTTCCTAGGTTAAAGCCTGCAACCCTTGACAAGACCTACAAGGTCCTGTGTGACCTGCCCCCAAAGCCTCACCCACTACACCTTCTACCACTATTCCTGCCCCGTGACTCAATCACCATCATTGCCCCTTCATATTAGTGTCATGCCCAAGCCAGTGGCTCTTCACGTGACATTCCATTTGACTGGCACATGCTCTCCTTTTCCCCTCTGCTACCCTTTACCTAGTTGATTCTTGCTTCTCAAAAGCCACTCTGATGACGATGTCGCTTCTTCTCCCCTTGGGTGTACTGGGTGCTTGCATCACTACAGGCTGTCATTACACTTTGCACATTTCCAGGGTGGAGTGTATCAATATTTTAAATACGTCATTTTAATTTCTTCTTCATTTGTTCAGATACTTATAGATGAGCATCTAATTTGCCCTAAGAACTTTTCTAGCCCCAATACACAGCCATGAACAAAATGTACAAAAAAAACCTACCTTCATGTAGTTTTCATTCTAGCATATGAAGCTAAGTGTCATCACTAAAATTCAAGAATCATGTGGTGACTATTTCTGTCTGTTTGCTCATGCATCCCTGGTACTTAGTGCAGCATGTTACATGCAGTTTGTATTAGTTAGAATAGGAATAGTCTGAAAGATGACATGCAGACAAACAAGCCTGAAATTTTAGTGGCTTAAGCAGTGCAGATTTATTTTTTGATAATTCCATATGATTGGGATCTCTTCCCATCTCATTATCAAAGTCATTCAAAGGATGTAGCTCAGTCGAACAGCAATCATCTCAAATATTGCCAGTCATTATTCTAGAGAGAGAGAAAACTCTGTTTTAACTGAGAATTAGGTGATTCCCCAGGGTTTTAACCAAGAGCGAAAATACTCACTACAACTTGCTCGCCAAAATTAGTTACTTGACCATATCCAACTATGAAGGACTGAAGGGAAAAACCATACTCATTTGGCAGATGTCACTACTGACTATGACAGAGAGAACTTAATAAATATTTAGGGCAAAGAGGACTGAATCATAATGAAAAATAGTTCTGATAGAGAGAAAAGCCATGTCTCTTTCTCTGTGTGAATTTCTCTGTGAAACGTGCCTTCATAAGATGTACATAGTATGTATACTTTAGGCTAATGACAAAATGGGTCTGCACGACTTCAAATGTATTGTCTACTCATAGCTTGGTTCAAGTCAGTCACAGATGATAAAATTGCTATGTAGAAAACATACAGTCAATATCTGACAAGCAAATAGCTGAAAGCTCACTATATATTAAAAATTGATTCTTGAAATGAACTATAAAATATTTCATAGGTCAGATTTCGTGAGACCGGTTCACATGACTACTTTCTTTGCACTGCTTTGCAGAGCAGACTTAGATACATTCTGCAGGGTTGACTCTATGTCACATTTTTATTCCCTTTGCCAACTCTAATTCTGTATTTTGTCCAAACATTCAATTGTCTGTATTTAATTAAAAATTAATTAAAATTCATTAGAGTATAAATTGTGTCTCATCATTTCATTGAATCGTAATGATAGGCCATGCTTCTTAAGCACAGATATAGTCTAGCATTTTATTTCAATATGAAGTAGAAAAATTGTCAGGATTATTTTGATGCCCGGATGGGGATTTGGTATTTGTCAGACTGAATTCTTTCTTTAATTTGGGGCAAGAAAGGGGATTTGGGAACTTAATTTAGAAGGTTTAGAGAGAGCTATAAGAAAATCCAAAAGGAATTCCTTCTTCAGATCAAAGATTTTTGTGAAATTTTTTGCCTCTGCTTAGTGAGGCTTTTAATTGCTAAATTCTGAGAATTATGAGCCCCTCTCTAAATGAACCGTCCACAATACTATGCCTAGAGCAGTGTTCCCCACCGAGGATCTTTGAACATACTTGTAAGGGGCCTGAGAGTTCTCCATGTATGTTCCTAAATGTTTTGTTTCCATTTTATAACAATTCAAATACATATAAATAAATGTATACATATAAAAATAGTCTAGATAATCAGAATGACAAATGCTGGCATTTCTTTGACATCTAATTTCATTTCACTTTGTAAAATTGCATTGTGGTAAAAACACAACATGAGATCTATTCTTGTATAATACATTATTCTTCACTACAGGTACAATGCTGCACAGCAGCTCTCTAGAGCTTATTCATCTTATTTAACTGAAACTTTATGCCTTGATTAATAGTGTCCCGGTTCAGCTTCCCCCCGTTCCCTGGTAACTGCTGTTTCAGTTTTGGTTTTATGCATCTGATCATTTCAGCTGCTTTATGTAAGTGAAATCCTGTGATGTTTTTCTGTGTCCGGCCTATTTCACTTAGCATAGGTCTGCAAGGTTCATACATATTATCACATATGACAGAGTTTCTGTTTATGGCTGAATAGTATTCTGCTCTATGTGTAGACACATTTGCTTTAAGCATTCATCTGTGGATGGGCAGTTTCTTTCCACATCTTACCTACTGTGAATAACACTGCAGTGAACAAGGAGAGCTGATCTCCCTTAGAGATCCTGGTGTCTGTTATTTCACTGACACAAACAATGATACTTTATTTATTCTAACTATTGGTATATGAGATGAAAGAAAATAGTAATGGAATAAGAAAATAATGGATTCAAGCAAGTGAAACATAAATAAGCTAAGTGAAGGGTAGTTTCAAACTAACTAGAATAAGGAGATTGGTGTTCATGTAAGTATGTATAACTAAAAAGAACCTTTGCTGTCACACTTGCAACAAAATACATCCATCAAATGCGATGTAGTGTCAGCAAAGACTATGTCCCATGGTAAATCAGGGTTGGTGATCTATGTCTTATCAGTTTTATAGTTTTATTTTTATTTGATTGATAAGCTTTGTTTTCTATATGCACAGTGAACATTTGATTTCTCATTCATTTGAGAGTTTACTTCGGTTTTGACTTTATTAAGAATAAAATTCACATCCCTTACCATGACCAGCAAAGCCCTGAGTGACCTGGCCTCTTCCCACCTGATCTCTTCCCACCTCCCTACACCACCCTTGGATCCCTAGATGTCAAGTCCATTGGCATTTCTGACAGTTCTTAACACATACTCAGACCTCTCTCAACATTTTTGCACATGGCATTTCTTCTGCCTGGACACTTTTTCAGGCTCTTAACAAAGCTAGTTACTTCTGTTCTCTCCAATTTTACCTTAATGTACTCTTTCTGGAGGGGCCTTCCCTTACCTGCCTATCCCCTCTACCACTATTTTCTATCAAATTCGCCTGTTCATTCCCTTCATGGTACTGAGCTCAATTTATAACTCTTTGTTTATTTTATTTACCTGATAATTGCTTGGCTCACCAAATGCACATGCACGCACACACACACACACACACAGACACACTCACACACTCCAGAATGTAAGATCCATGAGTACAGTGATTCCATTGTTTGATTCTTCATTTTATCACCATTTCTAAAGTGTCTGTTACACATGACAGATAGTATCTGATTGTCTGATTGAATGGCAAACACATCCTTCACTAGTCTCCACTATTATCTTCCTAAAAGTCTTTCATCAGCAAAAAGTGGCACTTTTATTGCTTTAATCTGCCTCTGATTACTCACAGTGCTAGGCATTTTATATGCTTACTGGCTCTATGTATTTTTAAGTGAATTTCATATGTTTGACCTGCTTTTCTATTACAGAATCTTTTCATTCATCTTTTTCTAATGTTATCAGGACATTGATCTCTTAAGAATATTTTCATATTACAAAAATGAAGCTTTCAATACTTTATGATTTTTTTTTGTACCTAACATTTTCTCTTTAAGACATGAAAGCTGTCTGTGTTTTCCAAGTGGATCTTACTCAACTTTTTTCACAGGTGAATTATCTGAGACTAAGAGAAAAAAATTGCAAATGACTTCTGTTTAATAAGATCTTTCTAACTCAAAATCCATGTCAGGCCACTTCTGCACATTTAGAGCCAGTATGTCTCAGTGTTTGGAGCAGATCATTAGCTAAATGTATATTTCTGTGCATCTGTCTAAAGGAAGAAATAAGTCTGATGGCTTTATGGTTACATTTGCATGAATATATCATGAATGCCATCTAGTAAAAAAATAAAAGGATCCAGGGACCCTACATTTTAGAACAGCTCTCCTGGTATTTCTAATGGAAATTCTTATTTGGCTGCATTAAGATTGTGTGGGGCAACTGAAACTTTATATTTCTGAGCTTTGGGCTAACTTTTTTGGGTCAATTTAGAGTGATAATTATGGTATCTCATACTAAAGAGATACTCTGATAGTTCTGTGTCTCTTTGGTAATACAGGAAAATGCATTATTTTCTAATTACCTATTAGGTAGACAAAAATGTTTAACAATAGAGAATCCATGAGGAGAGAGGAAAATCAGTGGTATTATTTTTGGTGAAAAAGTTTGTAAACCATTATCCAAGATTATCTTTATTTTCATTTGACTGTACAGAGTATTTATTGCAGTTTAAGAAAAGAAAGGATTCTAAAGAGACTGTTTTTCATTTTTAATTTATTGGAAGTCAGTTGATTATTGCTATTATAATAATATGCCCTGAGTCACAAGCTTTTTTCAGGCTAAAAAATGAGTTCATAATAAACTGCTCCATTTCATCAAGATTGATGGAACGATACAGTCCTACCAATGGAGCAGAACCAAGGGGATAAGACATAAGGTGCAGTGCAAAAAAATGGAAAATATGTGAATATGATACCTACAACTATGGGGCAGAGTACAAATTGCAGATATTTTATGTAATTGCTAAAGGGAACTTCATTTCAAATTAAGATATTAAAGTCATTAAATTTAATGTTTTATTGTATAAATTTAATTCATGGGTCACCGAGTCCATTATAGTATTCTGGTAACCATAATTTACAATTTCTAACTCAGAGGATGGTTTGATTTGTAATTATCACAACTTTGCACACAATCCATCTTCTGCTGGCCACTGTGTATGCTGTCATTGCACATGGATACTATTAAAATCAATTGCACAACACATGTAGAGAGACATGCAGGGCAATGGTTTCTGTAAACCCAGAAAAGCTAGAAATGAAATTCGTGTTTCTGGAGCAGCCAAATCAATCGTGAACCCTGAAATTTCAGAACATGCTCTCATCAACAGCAATTTTTCTTATAGTCTTAGGTACAGTGTCTGCCTTGAAACAGTGTCATTTTTGAAAGTGATTTATATACTGATTTTTAATTTGCTACTTTTCCTATCATAGCCCTTTTGTTTGCTCATGTTCTGATTAGATGGTTTCATATACATTTTTCCTCTAATGAACCTCCTTGGTTAAACAAAAGTAATAATGATATGGTCTTAGGTTACATTCCATTTGACTATCTCCTCAAGAATTTGAAATCATGTTATAGTAAAAATAAATGCTATGAATTCAAAGTGTCCTGATATAATTGTGCCTATAGAGAATGCACAAAATGCTGCATAAATGATGAAGCCCAAAAAGGATCATTATATTTTGTTAACTTTCTGACTTTCAGTTCATACTTGACATAACCTGTTATGTCAAGGACAAAAAAAAATCACATGAAGAAAACAATTTTGCACCAGTATTAAATGAAATAGTGTAATACTTTGCTTTTCCTGATTTTTTTCTCTAGTCACTAAAGTGGTGTGGATTTAAAGATTTAATAGTACTATCCTGATTGAAATAAAAGCTAAAGCTAAGATGTGGAAATAGTGGTTTGGGTACATAAACTATTTTTAGCCATTTGTTACTTGCACTGTTGAATTCAGTCACAATCAGAGTGATTTCCCTGGAATTTAGATCATGGGAATAAAAATGCCACTGTTCCTCTACCTACTCTAGGTCTCTCGTCCCTTCAACATTTACCTGAAGATAAGCTTCCTTTTTCAGTTAATGGTAAAATTGTATCTGCCCGACCTCCAATCTAGTGTGGTCTTTTTGACTCAGCGTTTTTCAGAAAAACATAAGGACAAATGTCAATCTAGGCCCTAGTGCAGCCTCTCTTCAGAACCCAGTTTATTTAAAGGCTCATGGAAACTCTTTTCTTACACAAACACAAAATTACCCATTTTCCCCCCAATTCAATTTACACCAAATCTGAAAACATTGATAATCCCTAGAGTTCAGCACAGTGTCTAATCCAAAATATTAGTCTTGGGCAATTCTGGGTCCTGCGAGAGAAACAGAATAAGCAGAAGGTGTGTTTCTTGCCTTCAGGTAGTTTACTATCTACCTAGAGGGCCAAACAACTGAAGAACAGAAGCCACATATATATTGTATAATCGGTTTAGGTACTACAACCTATGGCCAACTTCCAAACCTGCAAATACAGCTGGGATTTCTATCTTTTCTCCTGTAATAACCCAGCACATTTTTCCCCTTTTATGATGTTCATCAGATATAAAAATTAGCCGTCACAAGATTTCAAAAAGGAGTAGAAAATAAAAACTAAACAGAAAAAGCACATTGACCATTCCTTCAAATTTTTCTTTGATCTTTGTGTAAGAGACTTGAAACAATCTACTTATTTCTCAGGCTCGTTCACTTTGCCTTCCCAGCAATTTCAAAGCTGACTGCTCCTACAAGATAAGGAAATTAAATGATGAGAGAGAACAGGCGTTTGATGGAAAGGACTGATTTGATTTCCTTAAAGTCTTAGACTACAGCTCAAGATTATTTTCTTCACTATTCTCTTTTATTGTTGCTTAATTTTGGTCCTGGGATTGATATTCTCTTGTTCTAAGAAACAGTACATATTTTATATTAATCATTTGAGTATTTCCCACCCTTGGATATGCCTGGATGTTTCCCTCTTGGGGAAGGAGCAGGATTTTTAAGTTTGTTACTACTGGTTTCTGCTAGAATCATTAAAGTTCTCTTTTTCATTTACCTCACATTAGAAAAGGAGAGATCAATTCGGTCATTTTAACTTTAGTAGTCTACAGAAGGTTGTATTAGGAAGTACCTCTCCCCAGATACGATCAATGACTTCCTACACTTGACAAAATGGCCATAGTATTGGCGAGCAGATCAGTCATGTGAGGTTCCATTCTCCATGTCATTTGAAAAACTTCTTTTGACCTTGATGGTAGTCAAATTTTATACGTATATATATTTTTACAAACATTATCTCTCATGCTGAAAACAAAAGAAAATGGACCTTAAGTTCCGCTTTAAATGTGATTAAATTATAGCACACTGTAATTTCTCTTAGTCCCAGTTTCTGTACCTGTAAAAGAGCAGTACTAGAATCAACCTCCTTGGGCTGTTAAGAGTGTTAGATACTTATAAAGCACTAAATTTGGCACACAAGGATCCAATAAATGGTTCTTACTATTGTTATTAATATCTTAAGTCTCCTGCTTCAAAACTGAATTCAAGTTCTAGGACCTTTTAGAAAATTTTCCTTGAAAATTCAACCCTTTGTGATTTTTACCCAAACATTTCTCTGTATTTGTCATGTCTTCTCACATATGCTATTTTGTACTTTATGTCTGACTTTTTTACATCTCTGTCCAATCTCCCCAGCTATATTATAAACCTCAAGAACTAACAGATGGTAAATAGTGTCATTCTGTATCTCCAGCACCTACCTAACACAGTGCGCTGTGACTAGTAGACTCTCATTAAAAGTTGAAGATAATTCAATTATATTTCCATTTACTTACCTTCTTGAATAGAGATTTCTATATCAGCCTCCTAGAGTTATTCTTTTAAAAATAATGTTTTATAGTCACAGCTACCTTAGGTAATCTAAGTCAAACTCTCATCAGAATCTATTGGAGAAAAAAAGTACCTGGTGGAAGTCAGTCAATAAACATCACAATTCTGTCAAAACACTGTAGCCGATTTCAAAAGCCTAGCCTTGTTTCTCACTATGGCAATTTACTTTCCCCAACATGTTCTAACTTTGAGACGCCTGACAACAGAGGGCTCAGTGGTATTGGCAATTGACATAGATCCATGGTATGCTGGTCGCCTCTGCCGAGAATGGTGGGTTTATACAGGAGTTTTCCCCTGACACTTAGAGTTAGGGAACAGCACAAGCCGAGAGAGTATTTGCTTTCATTTGTCTGTACAACATCAGTGCTTCTAAGAAGCAGTAGACAAGAGTGTAAAAGCAGTGTTTATTGTAGTGACAGGGCAAGTATCCCTCCGTCAGCTGATAAGAAGCTCCTCCTCTCCCTCTTACTCTCAGAATAGAGCTCTAGGCTAAACAAGCTTAATATAGTAGAAGAGAAAACATGACAATGATGCCTTTCTGATTAAGGTATACCAGAGAGTTACTAGATAAAGGATAATGGGGAAAAAAGAGACAGAAAGAAAGAAGAGAGAAGATTCACAGAAGAAAAAGAAACAAAAGTTTGCATGCAAATGACACCAAATCAAATCAATAAACACAACTTGTGAAACATGCATAAGGAAAACAGTTCCCTAAACAGTGGTAAGATCTTTGGTCTTTATTTGCCATGAAAGCAAATGTCAATCAGAACTGGCACAGAATAGTTAAACTCTGTGACCGTTTTTTTTCCACAGAGGTACATAATTATATCAATGTTTGTTGAAGGAATTATCATTGAAAATCAGTAGGGCAGAGGGAAAGAACAAAGGATGTAAAGATGGTCCTGCATTTGAATCAAATGTCTCTGATTCATTTTCTTAATGTATAGTCATGAGCAAAGTATTCTTGAGTCTCAGTATCCTAATCTGTTAGTGGAGATTTTTTGTTCTTACTGATGACTGAGAGTATTTTTAAATAAATGTGCAGCATTTGACATTCAGTATAGGGACTCCTGGTGTGTTGCATTTGTATAGACGTTTTGGATTTAAAGAATGATAATCAAATGATTATTTTATTATTTAGCATTTGATAATTATTTGAGGGGCAGCAAATAATATCTGATGGGACTGTGAGGCAGGCTAGTGCTTTGAGGGAAAACTTGCAAACTGGAAAGGCTATGAAGGGGGTGTTCTTTGGGACGAGGTGGGAAGGATAAATCCAAAAATAGAAGTTAACCAGAAGGTCTGACACTGGGTACAGCAAGTGTGAAGGGCTTGCTGATGGGGTACCCCTGGGATGAGGCAAGAGGATGCTGGCATCCAAAGTGGGCTGGAGCTGGTGGATGGTACAGTGGGGGGAGGTTGGAGTGGGGCTTTGGGGCCAAGAGGGTGGGATGCCCAGCCAGAGCAACCGAGCCTGGTTCTCAGCTACCAGAGGACTGTCCTGTTTTGAATGAGACTTTACATCCAGGAAGGGTAGCACTGAAAGCTTGTACATTTATGACATCTTCTTTGTTGGTAATCTGACAACCTTAGAAGCAGGAAGACCACTTTCTTTGAGGGTGAAGTCTTGAGGGGCGGGGTACCCTGAACACCAGATCTGGGACTGTTCCCCTTTGCCCTCCAGCATGGAGCATGCATGGTCTCCCCAAAGAAGAAAGGCACGTGAATTCTCAGAGGGGTGTGTTGGGAAAAAATATAATTATACATCTAAATGATAGGAAAAAATAACAATGGCCCTCACTAGAAAAAAAATATAGTTCCTGAAGACTTTCTTTGGACAAGCTAACTAAGTTAGGTCTTTTGGGGGTCGTGGGAGTACTAATGTCCTTGAAATAATAGTCAACAAGGGAGGTTCATATATAGCATTGCATTATTAGAGATTCTTTTTTTTTTTTTTTTTTAATATTTATTTTTTATTGAAGGGGAGTTGACGCAGTATTACATTACATTAGTTTCAAGTGTACAACACAGTGGTAAAACATTTATATACATAATTCTAGGTTCCAGCTATCACCCAACCAAGCTGTTACAATATCTTGACTATATTCCTTATGCTATACATTACATCCCGGTTACTTATTTATTTTACCATTGGAAGTCTGACCTTTTTTTTTTTTTTTTTTTTTTTGTGAGGGCATCTCTCATATTTATTGATCAAATGGTTGTTAACGACAATAAAATTCTGTATAGGGGAGTCAATGCTCAATGCACAATCATTAATCCACCCCAAGCCTAATTTTCGTCAGTCTCCAATCTTCTGAGGCATAACAAACAAGTTCTTACATGTAGAACAAATTCTTACATAATGAATAAGTTACATAGTGAACAGTACAAGGGCAGTCATCACAGAAACTTTCGGTTTTGCTCATGCATTATGAACTATAAACAGTCAGTTCAAATATGAGTACTCATTTGGTTTTTATACTTGATTTATATGTGGATACCACATTTCTCTCTTTATTATTATTATTTTTAATAAAATGCTGAAGTGGTAGGTAGATACAAGATAAAGGTAGAAAACATAGTTTAGTGTTGTAAGGGAGCAAATGTAGATGATCAGGTGTGTGCCTGTAGACTATGTGTTAATCCAAGCTAGACCAGGGCAATAAAACATCCACGTATGCAGAAGATTTCTCTCAGAACGGGGGGGTGAGGTTCTAAGCCTCACCTCTGTTGATCCCCAATTTCTCACCTGATGACCCCCCTGTGACTGTGCCTGTCTTAGGTTGTTCCTCCCTTGAGGAATCTTACCCGTCTCTGGCTAACCAGTCATCTTCCGGGGCCATACAGGGAAATGTAAAGTTGGTAAGTGAGAGGGAAGCCTTATTGTTTGAAAAGGTTAGCTTTTTACTTCTTTGCATATTTATGCCCTGTGGCTTCTATGCCCAGCATTTGTCTTGAGGTATCTTTACCATTTGGAAGAATTATGATACTCGGTAAATTTGATATGAGGCACGAATTCTATTTAAGGGTTGTAATTAGGAAGGAAGAAGAAAAGCTATAGAAGCAACAGGCGGAAGAAAACATGGGAAGATTGATTATTTCTTTGACATATCTTCTTGTAGAGTAACTTCAGCATGTATAGGTTTTAAGCTACTACTTAAATTGCGCACACACATTAACATAATAGGAGTATAGTTACATAACCAAAGCATATCTGTAATTACCAGCCATCTCCAGTGAAACCAAGAAAACCAGTTAGGCACCTCAGGCATTTGTGAAAACTTATCTATGATATGGTGGATATTGTCCAACTGAACTTGAACAGTCTGAGAGAAATCAGACAAATTAAAACAACCCATTCCTGGGGACTGTTCACATGCCATATGTTCTTTTAACAGTAAATAGTCTGTAGTTGTAAGACTTTGGAGTGCTACAATTTGCACTTCTCCTAATTCTTGATTGAGTTACAACAGTATAGATCCAGTCAAATTTGTTGTTTTACTGTATGCACAGGCCAGCTTAGATATCTCCTTCCTCATTCCCATGGCAAGTCCAGGAGCTGGTGGGATGAGTGCATCTACAGCTGTAGCAGTGCGAGGATCTTTGTTGGGGTTTTTTGATGATCATCTTCTGGCATGAGTCTTCCAGAGAGTGCAGATGTTGGAAGTTCTTTTTCATATCGTATCTTAGTTCATTTTCGGGGTAGCCCAATTAGGCTTTGATCCTCTGTGTAAACACAAACAGACCCTTTGCCTACACTTTTATATGCCCTTTATACCCTTGTGTAGAACTCGTTGGAGGTTACCACACAGGAACTGCCCTTTTTTTTTTCTTTGTTTTTGGTATCACTAATCTACACTTACATGACGAATATTATGTTTACTAGGCTCTCCCCTATACCAGGTCTCCCCTATAAACCCCTTTACAGTCACTGTCCATCAGCATAGCAAAATGTTGTAGAATCACTACTTGCCTTCTCTGTGTTGTATAGCCCTCCCTTTTCTCCTACCCCCCATGCATGTTAATCTTAATACCCCCTACTCCTCCCCCCCTTACCCCTCCCTACCCACCCATCCTCCCCAGTTCCTTTCCCTTTGGTACCTGTTAGTCCATTCTTGAGTTCTGTGATTCTGCTGCTGTTTTGTTCCTTCAGTTTTTCCTTTGTTCTTATATTCCACAGATAAGTGAAATCATTTGGTATTTCTCTTTCTCCGCTTGGCTTGTTTCACTGAGCATAATACCCTCCAGCTCCATCCATGTTGCTGCAAATGATTGGATTTGCAATTTTCTTATGGCTGAGTAGTATTCCATTGTGTATATGTACCACCTCTTCTTTATCCATTCATCTATTGATGGACATTTAGGTTGCTTCCAATACTTGGCTATTGTAAATAGTGCTGCGATAAACATAGGGGTGCATCTGTCTTTCTCAAACTTGATTGCTGCGTTCTTAGGGTAAATTCCTAGGAGTGGAATTCCTGGGTCAAATGGTAAGTCTGTTTTGAGCATTTTGATGTACCTCCATACTGCTTTCCACAATGGTTGAACTAACTTACATTCCCACCAGCAGTGTAGGAGGGTTCCCCTTTCTCCACAGCCTCGCCAACATTTGTTGTTGTTTGTCTTTTGGATGGCAGCCATCCTTACTGGTGTGAGGTGATACCTCAGTGTAGTTTTAATTTGCATTTCTCTGATAATTAGCGATGTGGAGCATCTTTTCATGTGTCTGTTGGCCATCTGTACTTCTTTTTTGGAGAACTGTCTGTTCAGTTCCTCTGCCCATTTTTTAATTGGGTTATTTGTTTTTTGGTTGTTGAGGCGTGTGAGCTCTTTATATATTCTGGACGTCAAGCCTTTATCGGATGTGTCATTTTCAAATATATTCTCCCATACTGTAGGGATCCTTCTTGTTCTATTGATGGTGTCTTTTGCTGTACAGAAGCTTTTCAGCCTAATATAGTCCCACTTACTCATTTTTGCTGTTGTTTTCCTTGCCCGGGGAGATATGTTCAAGAAGAGGTCACTCATGTTTATGTCTAAGAGGTTTTTGCCTATGTTTTCTTCCAAGAGTTTAATGGTTTCATGGCTTACATTCAGGTCTTTGATCCATTTTGAGTTTACTTTTGTATATGGGGTTAGACAATGGTCCAGTTTCATTCTCCTACATGTAGCTGTCCAGTTTTGCCAGCACCACCTGTTGAAGAGACTGTCATTTCGCCATTGTATGTCCATGGCTCCTTTATCAAATATTAATTGACCATAAATGTCTGGGTTAATGTCTGGATTGTCTAGTCTGTTCCATTGGTCTGTGGCTCTGTTCTTGTGCCAGTACCAAATTGTCTTGATTACTATGGCTTTATAGTAGAGCTTGAAGTTGGGGAGTGAGATCCCCCCTACTTTATTCTTCTTTCTCAGGATTGCTTTGGCTATTCGGGGTCTTTGGTGTTTCCATATGAATTTTTGAATTATTTGTTCCAGTTCATTGAAGAATGTTGCTGGTAGTTTCATAGGGATTGCATCAAATCTGTATATTGCTTTGGGCAGGATGGCCATTTTGATGATATTAATTCTTCCTAGCCACGAGCATGGGATGAGTTTCCATCTGTTAGTGTCCCCTTTAATTTCTCTTAAGAGTGACTTGTAGTTTTCAGAGTATAAGTCTTTCACTTCTTTGGTTAGGTTTATTCCTAGGTATTTTATTTTTTTTGATGCAATTGTGAATGGAGTTGTTTTCCTGATTTCTCTTTCTGTTGGTTCATTGTTAGTATATAGGAAAGCCACAGATTTCTGTGTGTTGATTTTGTATCCTGCAACTTTGCTGTATTCCGATATCAGTTCTAGTAGTTTTGGGGTGGAGTCTTTAGGGTTTTTTATGTACAGTATCATGTCATCTGCAAATAGTGACAGTTTAACTTCTTCTTTACCAATCTGGATTCCTTGTATTTCTTTATTTTGTCTGATTGCCGTGGCTAGGACCTCTAGTACTATGTTAAATAACAGTGGAGAGAGTGGGCATCCCTGTCTAGTTCCCGATCTCAGAGGAAATGCTTTCAACTTCTCGCTGTTCAATATAATGTTGGCTGTGGGTTTATCATAGATGGCCTTTATTATGTTGAGGTACTTGCCCTCTATTCCCATTTTGCTGAGAGTTTTTATCATGAATGGATGTTGAACTTTGTCAAATGCTTTTTCAGCATCTATGGAGATGATCATGTGGTTTTTGTCTTTCTTTTTGTTGATGTGGTGGATGATGTTGATGGACTTTCGAATGTTGTACCATCCTTGCATCCCTGGGATGAATCCCACTTGGTCATGGTGTATGACCCTTTTGATGTATTTTTGAATTCGGTTTACTAATATTTTGTTGAGTATTTTTGCATCTACGTTCATCAGGGATATTGGTCTGTAGTTTTCTTTTTTGGTGGGGTCTTTGCCTGGTTTTTGTATTAGGGTGATGTTAGCTTCATGGAATGAGTTTGGGAGTATCCCCTCCTCCTCTATTTTTTGGAAAACTTTAAGGAGAATGGGTATTATGTCTTCCCTGTATGTCTGATAAAATTCCGAGGTAAATCCATCTGGCCCGGGGGTTTTGTTCTTTGGTAGTTTTTTGATTACCGCTTCAATTTCGTTGCTGGTAATTGGTCTGTTTAGATTTTCTGTTTCTTCCTGCGTCAATCTTGGAAGGTTATATTTTTCTAGGAAGTTGTCCATTTCTCCTAGGTTTCCCAGCTTGTTAGCATATAGGTTTTCATAGTATTCTCCAATAATTCTTTGCATTTCCGTGGGGTCCGTCGTGATTTTTCCTTTCTTGTTTCTGATACTGTTGATTTGTGTTGACTCTCTTTTCTTCTTAATAAGCCTGGCTAGAGGCTTATCTATTTTGTTTATTTTCTCGAAGAACCAGCTCTTGGTTTCATTGATTTTTGCTATTGTTTTATTCTTCTCAATTTTATTTATTTCTTCTCTGATCTTTATTATGTCCCTGCTTCTGCTGACCTTAGGCCTCATCTGTTCTTCTTTTTCCAATTTCGATAATTGTGACATTAGACCATTCATTTGGGATTGCTCTTCCTTTTTTAAATATGCTTGGATTACTATATACTTTCCTCTTAAGACTGCTTTTGCTGTGTCCCACAGAAGTTGGGGCTTAGTGTTGTTGTTGTCATTTGTTTCCATATATTGCTGGATCTCCATTTTGATTTGGTCATTGATCCATTGATTATTTAGGAGCGTGTTGTTAAGCCTCCATGTGTTTGTGAGCCTCTTTGCTTTCTTTGTACAGTTTATTTCTAGTTTAATGCCTTTGTGGTCTGAAAAGTTGGTTGGTAGGATTTCAATCTTTTGGAATTTTCTGAGGCTCTTTTTGTGGTCTAGTATGTGGTCTATTCTGGAGAATGTTCCATGTGCACTTGAGAAGAATGTATATCCCGCTGCTTTTGGATGTAGAGTTCTATAGATGTCTATTAGGTCCATCTGCTCTACTGTGTTGTTCAGTGCTTCCGTGTCCTTACTTATTTTCTGCCCAGTGGATCTATCCTTTGGGGTGAGTGGTGTGTTGAAGTCTCCTAGAATGAATGCATTGCAGTCTATATCCCCCTTTAGTTCTGTTAGTATTTGTTTCACATATGCTGGTGCTCCTGTGTTGGGTGCATATATATTTAGAATGGTTATATCCTCTTGTTTGACTGAGCCCTTTATCATTATGTAGTGTCCTTCTTTATCTCTTGTTACTTTCTTTGTTTTGAAGTCTATTTTGTCTGATATTAGTACTGCAACCCCTGCTTTCTTCTCTCTGTTGTTTGCTTGAAATATCTTTTTCCATCCCTTGACTTTTAGTCTGTACATGTCTTTGGGTTTGAGGTGAGTTTCTTGTAAGCAGCATATAGATGGGTCTTGCTTTTTTATCCATTCTGTTACTCTGTGTCTTTTGATTGCTGCATTCAACCCATTAACATTTAGGGTGACTATTGAAAGATATGTACTTATTGCCATTGCAGGCTTTAAATTCGTGGTTACCAAAGGTTCAAGGTTAGCCTCTTTAGTATCTTACTGCCTAACTTAGCTCGCTTATTGAGCTGTTATATACACTGTCTGGAGATTCTTTTCTTCTCTCCCTTCTTGTTCCTCCTCCTCGATTCTTCATATGTTGGGTGTTTTGTGCTGTGCTCTTTCTAGGAGTGCTCCCATCTAGAGCAGTCCCTGTAAGATGTTCTGTAGAGGTGGTTTGTGGGAAGCAAATTCCCTCAGCTTTTGTTTGTCTGGGAATTGTTTAATCCCACCGTCATATTTGAATGATAGTCGTGCTGGATACAGTATCCTTGGTTCAAGGCCCTTCTGTTTCATTGTATTAAATATATCATGCCATTCTCTTCTGGCCTGTAGGGTTTCTGTTGAGAAATCTGACGTTAGCCTGATGGGTTTCCCTTTATAGGTGACCTTTTTCTCTCTAGCTGCCTTTAACACTCTTTCCTTGTCCTTGATCTTTGCCATTTTAATTATTATGTGTCTTGGTGTTGCCCTTCTTGGATCCTTTCTTTTGGGGGTTCTGTGTATTTCCGTGGTCTGTTCGATTACTTCCTCCCCCAGTGTGGGGAAGTTTTCAGCAATTATTACTTCTAAGATACTTTCCATCTCTTTTCCTCTCTCTTCTTCTTCTGGGACCCCTATGATATGGATATTGTTCCTTTTGGATTGGTCACACAGTTCTCTTAATATTGTTTCATTCCTGGAGATCCTTTTGTCTCTCTCTATGTCAGCTTCTATGCGTTCCTGTTCTCTGATTTCAATTCCATCAATGGCCTCTTGCATCCTATCCATTCTGCTTATAAACCCTTCCAGAGTTTGTTTCATTTCTGCGATCTCCTTTCTGGCATCTGTGATCTCTTTCCGGACTTCATCCCATTTTTCTTGCGTATTTCTCTGCATCTCTGTCAGCATGTTTATGATTCTTATTTTGAATTCTTTGTCAGGAAGACTGGTTAGGTCTGTCTCCTTCTCTGGTGTTGTCTCTGTGATCTTTGTCTGTCTGTAGCTTTGCCTTTTCATGGTGATAGGAATAGTCTGCAGAACTTGGACGAGTGACGGCTTGAAGGACTTCCTTTCTTGTTGGTTTGTGGCCCTCCTCTCCTGGGAGAACAGCGACCTCTAGTGGCTTGTGCTGCGCAGCTGCGCGCAGACAGGGTTTCTGCTTCCTGCCCGGCTGCTATGGAGTTAATCTCTGCTGTTGCTGTGGGCGTGGCCTGGCTCGGGCAGCTACTCCAAAATGGTGGAGTCGCGTTGGAGCAGGAGCTGCTGGGAGGCTATTTATCTCCGTAAGGGGCCTCCCTGCTCCCTGCAGCCCAGGGGTTACGGTGCACAGAGATCCCGGATTCCCTACCTCTGGATTAAGTGACCCGCCCTGCCCCTTTAAGACTTCCAAAAAGCACCCGCCAAAACAAAACAACGACCACCAAAAAAAAAAAAGAAAAAAAAAATTTTTTTAATTAAAAAAAAAAAAAAAGTTTTTAATTAAAAAAAAAAAAGGTGGTTGTTCGTTTTTCTTTATTCTCCAGTGCCAGCCTCAGGCCTCTGCTCACCGGTCTTTCTGCCCTGTTTCCCTAGTATTGGGGTCCCTATCCCTTTAAGACTTCCAAAAAGCGCTCTCCAAAACAAAACAGCAAAAAAGCAAAAAAAAAATGGTCGCGCGCTTTTCTTATGTCCTCCGGCGCCCAGCCTCCAGTGCCTGCTCACTGTTCTTGCTGCCCTGTTTTCCTAGTATCGAGCGCCCTGCACTCTGGCCCGGATGGCTGGGGCTGGGTGTTCGGCAGCCCTGGGCTCCGTCTCCCTCCCGCTCTGCCTGCTCTTCTCCCGCCGGGAGCTGGGGGGAGGGGCGCTCGTGTCCCGCGGGGCCGGGGCTTGTATCTTACCCCCTTCCCGAGGCGCTGGGTTCTCTCAGGTGCGGATGTGGTCTGGATATTGTCCTGTGTCCTCTGGTCTTTATTCTAGGAAGGGTTGTCTTTGTTATATTTTCATAGATATATGTTGTTTTGGGAGGAGATTTCCGCTGCTCTACTCACGCCGCCATCTTCCGCCCCTCTCTAGAGATTCTTTAAGGTATTCATGCTTGCTTAGTTTCATGTCCAATGTAAACATGAGGTATCAGCATCTACCCATTAATTATACTGAGACAGTATTATCAAAATAATATGCATTATTTATAATGTACCATTTACATCATATGGGTTTATGGGCTTTCTGTAAGTATTTAATGTATTTTCATGACCTAAAGGTGTAAAAGTGATTCTGGGTAAATCACTCCTTTGTAGCTTGTAAGGACAGGAATTTTGAGATCCTTTGTAACAACAGAAGGAAACTGGGAATGAAAAAAGCAGAAAATGTGCTAGGGAGCCAAGTGGAAATTAAATATGATCCTAGATATTCTATATAAATTAAGTTACATGTACTTCTGGTGAAAATGGATTTCATCAATAATGTCCAAGTATAATTGCAAAGATAAATGTAAGTTGTTCCATGTAAATAGCTGTAGTTGGTAAATTAGATTCACAATCTGCTCATCACTGTCAGTTAATGTGAAGTCCTGCCAACAGTAAAAATGGTATTGTATCCTAATAGAAATGCAAGCAATGTGATAGAGAATACAGTAGTCAGGGGACTGAAATTTAGGATCGTTCATGATGAGGAAACCACAGGCTTCTTTCTGAAAGAGTGATTTACTGTTAATGTGTTCATCTAATATAGCTCCTCATATTTGTCAGTAGAATTGAAAGGATAGTAGTTTAAATCTTGGCCCACAGAAATTATGTGTCCCTGACAGCTCATTTTTCAAGCTGAGACCAGGCAGTTATGCCATCATTTTCCTAAAATAATTATATGGACAATTATGCAGTATTTTTGGTAATGAGGAAATGTTTGCTCACTAAATTAAAGTCTGAAGAAGTAAACTGCTAGGAGAAATGTGAAATTAATTATTATTAAAAAATGATATTTGAAGTCTATCTTAAAGATAATGAATACCCTTTAGGTCATCCAGTAATTTAAAAATTAAAATAAGAAGGATGTTTCCAGAATGCAATTTTATTTCCAGAGTCAATTAAAGCAATTATTCAGATTTTTAATCCCACCACCTCCTAATTTTTATATTCAGTTAACTATACATGGTCCAAGCTAATCATTTGCCTAAATTTTTTCATTTCCATTGTCTACACCAAAACATAGGCTACTGTTTCATGTGAAAATGAAATAGAAAGTTATGTGCTGGCCTTTTTCCTGGTGTCCAAAGCAAGTTTCCTTCACAGGAAGCAGTCCTGTTTTTAACTTCTTTAAGTAATCTACTTTGCCCCTCCTCTTGGCTACATGCCTTACCGTTGGAAAGGGAACAGAGAAGGAGAGAGTATCTATGGGGAAGCTAACAACAGAATAGTGGGGATTTAGTAATGCACAGTAACTGTGCATTGATATAGAATGTTCTAATCCAGCTCATGACCACCCTGAAGTCTGAGCATGACACTTGAGAACATTCAGCCCAAGAGCCTGGTGGACACATTTGATATTTTAGATGCAGAAGCTACAGGACAATACTAAATCCTGCCATGATACTTAAACTAGGTGATCAGAATACAGCCTACTTGGAAAGTGATTTTGTGTTATTTCACTATTTTTAAAAGATCTTCATTCTCCCATCTGATTTCCCACAAGGACTCAGAGCATTATTTGGGGTCATTTTACTTCGTCTAACCTAGCCCCATCACAATTGGTAGGAAAATAAGTTATGTTGGCCAAGTAGCATACTTCAAGCAGTCTAAAAAAACAATCTCAGAGAGGGATTAAAGATAGCGTGAGAGGAGAGACAGAGGCTTCCTCCTAAAACTGGATACAATTAGAAATTTTAATTGGCAAAACTAATCCTGAGAGAGCAACAGGAAAGAGGACGCGTCAGACTGCACACACCTGGAGAAAAGAGCAGACCTCAGCGAACAGGGTAACGTACCAGAGCTGTGGCTCCGCAGGACCCGAGCCCTCCCCCACCCCAGCTCACTGGCGGGAGGAAGACAAACGGAGCAGGGAGGGAGTGGAAGGCTTGGTACTGCTGAATACCCAGCTCCGGAGATCTGCGCTGGGAGCACGAACCTACATTTCATGGTGCTTTCATGAGACTCGCATGACTGCCGGGTTGGAAAGTTAATACAGGCACAGTTCCTGGGGAGACTGGGATTCCAGCTGCTTGTGGAAAGCAGGGATCCATATCCGGCAGCTCTGGGACAAAACCTTATACCTGTGTGCCCGGCCCACTGGCTCAGGCAGTGGAGACAGACACAGCAGCCAGGAGGCGGGGAACAGCTCTTTCCTACCCCCAGGCACCAGTAATGCTCCCCTGTGACCCCCGACATTGCTTCAGAGGCTCAGCAGCTCCAGAATAGAGCTTCTGGGCACTAGAGGGCGCCATATACAAACATGAAACGCCAAAGGAAACTTGTCCAGAGTAAAATTGTTAATATAACTCCCAAGAAAGATTTAAATGATATGGACCTCATGACTCTTCCTGAAAGGGAGTTCAAAATGAAAATAATCAACATCCCAATGGAAGTACGGAAAGACATCCAAGAACTCAGGAATGAATTCAGATCAGAGATCCAATCGTTAAAGAACATGATGGAGGGTATTAAAAGCAGGTTGGCTATGGTGGAGGAGACAATAAATGAAATAGAAACTAGAGAAGAGGAATACAAAGAAGCTGAGGCACAGAGAGAAAAAAGGATCTCTAAAAATGAAAGAATATTGAGAGAACTGTGTGACCAATCCAAGCGGAACAATATTCACATTATAGGGATACCAGAAGAAGAAGAGAGAGAGAAAGGGATAGAAAGTGTCTTTGAGGAGGTAGTTGCTGAAAATTTCCCCAATCTGGGGAAGGACATAGTCTCTCAGGCAATGGAGATCCACAGAACCCCCTACACAAGGAACCCAAGGAAGACAACACCAAGACACATAGTAATTAAAATGGGAAAGATCAAGGATAAGGACTGACTGTTAAAAGCAGCCAGAGGCAGAAATAAGATCACATACAAAGGAAAGCCCATCAGGCTAACATCAGACTTCTCAGTAGAAACCTTACAGGCCAGAAGGGAGTGGAATGATATATTTAATGCCATGAAGCAAAAGGGCCTGGAACCAAGATTACTTTATCCAGTGAGATTATCATTTAAATTTGAAGGAGGGATTAAACAATTTCCAGATAAGCAAAAGCTGAGAGAGTTTACCTCCCACAAACCAACTCTGCAGTCTATTTTGGAGGGACTGCTATAGATGGAAGTCTTCCTAGGGTTGGATAGCTGTCACTAGAGGTAGTAAAGTCATGGTAGGGAAGGTGGAGCAGCTGATTGCAAGGCAAGAGCAAAATTAAATTGACTATCCCCAAAGCCAATCAAGGGATAGAGAAAAAGTGTAGAATCTGATACCTAATATATAAAGAATGAAGGAGGAAGAAAAAGGAGGAGAAATAGAAAAGAACCTTTAGATTGTGTTTGTAACAGCAGACTAAGTGAGTTAAGTTAGACTCTTAGATAGTAAGGAAAGTAATCTGGAACCTTTGGTAACCACAAATCTAAAGCCTGAAATGGCAATAAGTACACACCTATCGATAATCACCCTAAATGTAAATGGACTGAATGCACCAATCAAAAGACATACAGTCACTGAATGGATAAAAAAAAGAAGACCCATCTATATGCTGCTTATAAGAGACTCACCTCAAACCCAAAGACATGCACAGACTAAAAGTCAAGGGATGGAAAAAGATATTTCATGCAAACAATAGGGAGAAAAAAGCAGGACTTGCAGTACTAGTATCAGACAAAATAGACTTCAAAACAAAGAAAGTAACAAGAGATAAAGAAGGACATTACATAATGATAAAGGGCTCAGTCCAACAAGAGAATATAACCATTATAAATATATATGCACCCTCACAGAAGCACCAGCATATGTGAAACAAATACTAACAGAACTAAAGGAGGAAATAGACTGCAATGCATTCATTCTAGGAGACTTCAACACACCATTCACTCCAAAGGACAGATCCACCATACAGAAAATAAGTAAGGACACAGAGGCACTGAACAACACAGTAGAGCAGATGGACCTAATAGACATCTATAGAACTCTACACCCAAAAGCAACAGGATACACATTCTTCTCAAGTGCACATGGAACATTCTCCAGAATAGACCACATACTAGGCCACAAAAAGAGCCTCAGTAAATTCCAAAAGATTGAAATCCTACCAACCAACTTTTCAGACCACAAAGGTATAAAACTAGAAATAAATTGTACCAAGAAAGCAAAAAGGCTCACAAACACATGGAGGCTTAACAACACACTTCTAAATAGTCAATGGATCAACGACCAAATTAAAATGGAGATCCAGCAATATATGGAAATAAATGACAACAACAGCACAAAGCCCCAACTTCTGTGGGACACAGCAAAAGCAGTCTTAAGAGGAAAGTATATAGCAATCCAGGCATATTTAAAGAAGGAAGAACAAACCCAAATGAATAGTCTAACATCACAGTTATCAAAATTGGAAAAAGAAGAACAAATGAGGCCTAAAGTCAGCAGAAAGAGGGACATAATAAAGATCAGAGAAGAAATAAACAAAATTGAGAAGAATAAAACAATAGAAAAAATCAATGAAACCAAGAGCTGGTTCTTTGAGAAAATAAACAAAATAGATAAGCCTCTAGCCAGACTTATTAAGAAAAAAAGAGAATCAACACACATCAACAGAATCAGAAATGAGAAAGGAAATATCACGATGGACCCAACAGAAATACAAAGAATTATTAGAGACTACTATGAAAACCTATATTCTAAGAAGCTGGAAAACCTAGAAGAAATGGACAACTTCCTAGAAAAATACAACCTTCCAAGACTGACCAAGGAAGAAACACAAAATCTAAACAAACCAATTACCAGCAAAGAAATTGAAGCAGTAATCAAAAAACTACCCAAGAAAAAACCCCTGGGCCAGATGGATTTAACCTCGGAATTTTATCAGACATACAGAGAAGATATAATACCCATTCTCCTTAAAGTTTTCCAAAAAATAGAAGAGGAGGGAATACTCCCATACTCATTCTATGAAGCCAACATCACCCTAATACCAAAACCAGGCAAAGACCCCACCAAAAAAGAAAACTACAGACCAATATCCCTGCTGAATGTAGATGCAAAAATACTCAATAAAATATTAACAAACCGAATTCAAAAATATATCAAAAGGATCATACACCACGACCAAGTGGGATTCATCCCAGGGATGCAAGGATGGTACAACATTCGAAAATCCATCAACATCATCCACCACAACAACAAAAAGAAAGACAAAAACCACATGATCATCTCCATAGATGCTGAAAAAGCATTTGACAAAGTTCAACATCCATTCATGATAAAAACTCTCAGCAAAATGTGAACAGAGGGCAAGTACCTCAACATAATAAAGGCCATCTATGATAAACCCACAGCCAACATTATATTGAACAGCGAGAAGTTGAAAGCATTTCCTCTGAGATCAGAAACTAGACAGGGATGCCCACTCTCCCCACTGTTATTTAACATAGTACTGGAGGTCCTAGCAATGGCAAATAGACAAAACAAAGAAATACAAGGAATCCAGATTGGTAAAGAAGAAGTTAAACTGTCACTATTTGCAGATGACATGATATTGTACATAAAAAACCCTAAAGACTCCACTCCAAAACTACTAGAACTAATATCGGAATACAGCAAAGAGGCAGGATACAAAATTAACACACAGAAATCTGTGGCTTTCCTATACACTGACAATGAACTAATAGAAAAAGAAATCAGGAAAACAATTCCATTCACAATAGCATCAAAAAGAATAAAATACCTAGGAATAAACCTAACCAAGGAAGTGAAAGACCTATACCCTGAAAACTATAAGACACTCTTAAGAGAAGTTAAAGAGGGCACTAACAAATGGAAACTCATCCCATGCTCGTGGCTAGGAAGAATTAATATCGTCAAAATGGCCATCCTGCCCAAAGCAATATACAGATTCAATGCAATCCCTATCAAATTACCAACAACATTCTTCAACAAACTGGAACAAATAGTTCAAAAATTCATGGAAACACCAAAGACCCTGAATGGCCAAAGCAATCCTGAGAAAGAAGAATAAAGTGGCGGGGATCTCACTCCCCAACTTCAAGCTCTACTACAAAGCCATAGTAATCAAGACAATTTGGTACTGGCACAACAACAGAGCCACAGACCAGTGGAACAGATTAGAGACTCCAGACTTTAACCCAAACATATATGGTCAATTAATATTTGATAAAGGAGCCATGGACATACAATGGGGAAATGACAGTCTCTTCAACAGATGGTGCTGGCAGAACTGGACATACACAAAAGTAAATTCAAAATGGATCAAAGACCTGAATGTAAGTCATGAAACCATAAAACTCTTAGAAAAAAACATAGGAAAAAATCTCTTGGATGTGAACATTAGCAACTTCTTCATGAACATATCTCCCTGGGCAAGGAAAACAAAAGCAAAAATGAACAAGTGGGACTATATCAAGCTGAAAAGCTTCTGTACAGCAAAGGACACCATCAATAGAACAAAAAGGTACCCCACAGTATGGGAGAATATTTTCGTAAATGACGGATCTGATAAAGGCTTGACATCCAAAATATATAAAGAGCTCATGCTCCTCAACAAACAAAAAGCAAATAATCCAATTAAAAAATGGGCAGAGGAGCTGTACAGACGGTTCTCCAAAGAAGAAATTCAGATGGCAAACAGACACATGAAAAGATGCTCCACATCACTAGTTATCAGAGAAATGCAAATTAAAACCACAATGAGATATCACCTCACACCAGTAAGGATCGCCACCATCCAAAAGACAAACAACAACAAATGTTGGCAAGGTTGCGGAGAAAGGGGAACCCTCCTACACTGCTGGTGGGAATGTAAATTAGTTCAACCATTGTGGAAAGCAATATGGAGGTTCCTCAAAATGCTCAAAATAGACTTACCATTTGACCCAGGAATTCCACTTCTAGGAATTTACCCTAAGGATGCAGCACTCCAGGTTGAAAAAGACAGATGCACCCCTATGTTTATCACAACACTATTTACAATAGCCAAGAAATGGAAGCAACCTAAGTGTCCATCAGTAGATGAATGAATAAAGAAGAGGTGGTACATATACACAATGGAATATTATTCATCCATAAGAAGAAAACAAATCCTACCATTTGCAACAACATGGATGGAGCTAGAGGGTATTATGCTCAGTGAAATAAGCCAAGCGGAGAAAGACAAATACCAAATGATTTCACTCATCTATGGAGTATAAGAACAAAAGAAAAACTGAAGAACAAAATAGCAGCACAATCACAGAACCCAAGAATGGACTAACAGTTACCAAAGGGAAAGAGACTGGGGAGGATGGGAGGGTTGGGAGGGATAAGGGTGGGGAAGAAGAAAGGGGATATTATGATTAGCATGTATAATGTTGGGGGTGGGGGAAAGGGGAGGGCTTTGCAACACAGAGAAGACAAGTAGTGATTCTACAACATCTTACTATGCTGATGGACAGTGACTGTAATGGAGTTTGTAGGGGGTCCTTGGGGTAGGGGAGAGCCTAGTAAACATAATGTTCTTCAAGAAGATTAAAATAAATAAATAAAAAAAAAGAAAAACAATCTAAATAATTATCACTGAATAAGAAAAAAGAGAGCCATCAAGCTTCCTTGAGAGGAACGTGCTGGAAATTCTGCCAAAATCGTTTACTACCGCTTTTATTGTTTTCACTTGCTGGGCTCAAACCCATGTGCAGCAAAATCACAAAATGTCTTTGGGGTCACTCACACACAGTTCAAACTATGAATCTTTCATCTGGAAATACCAGATTTCCTAGTGAGAATAGCATTTGAAAAATGCCTCACAATATTTTGAACACACGGTGTTATTATTCCTGCCTCAAGGGCTACTGTTCCTTCTGAAAAGCAATTTTTAGAAATTAGATATTTTTCAATATCTTTTTATGTCCCTAAACCAATGTACAATGTCAGCTACCACATTTTATATATATTTCAAAAGGAGTAAGACTTATTAATAAACAGTTTATTTGCAGGTTAAATTAAGTAAAATGGCTGCTAAAATGTTGTAAAATAAAATGTTTCACTGTGAGAAAGGCTGTCATGGGATCATTGGATAAACCTCCCAATTTTTTTTTTCTGTTTGTGTAGATATACATTTAGCTGCTGCAGCTTCTGGAATAATGAAAACTCTTAATTAACATTCCTGTAACTTCTATTTTTTTTTTTGTCATTCTATTTATAAATTCTAGAGTCATTCTAAAAAGGCAACTTAATAAACCTAAGTAATTGTTTTTGATAATGTTTTATTTTGTATCTTCTTATAAATGAATATTTGACAGTCTTTACATTTCCTTAAAGAATTATGCTTTCAAGCACTAGCCATTAGTTACTGGAAATATTATTAGACTTTATACAACACATTAAGTGAGGTTCCAGGTTTAGTGAACTCGTAGAGATTTGGGGAGAGTGTCACACTCAGAGAGGACAAGGCGGTCTGGGTCCCTTCCCTGGATCTTGAGTCTGCATCTCTTCCATGTGGCTGTTCCTGAGTTACAGCCTTTTCTAATAAACTAACAATGCAGTGTCCTTACCAGAAACAGACAGAGATTTGACTATGAGGCAAAGGAGGATTATGACAACTGAGGCAGGATGCTATGCTGCAGCTTTGAAGACAGAAGAAGGGGCCGCAAGTGGAGGATTGTATGGAACGAAGGTCTAGAAGCTGGAAAAAGCCAAGAAACTGGCTGTGCCCTCAAACCTCCAGAGGAGCATAACCCTGCAGGCACTTTGATGTTGGCCCAGTGCTACTGATTTCAAACTCTTCCTTCCAGTGTTATAAGACAACAAATTTGTGTTGTTTTAGAAAAAATATATACACATACACACACACATAAAAAAATAAAACAAAACACACAGACACAAGGTAAAAAAAAATCCACCTTTTGTACTTGACAGTAAATTACAAGCCAGTGAATGAATGGCCTTGATACAATTACTGACTGGGTGTGATTTTTACAGTGGATGACTCTATGCTTTTAATAAAAATGCATGAATAGATTTTAAAATCACAGTCTTTTAGATTAAAAAAAATTATTTTGAATGATTAAAAGATTTTTTAAGTGGGAAAAATATTTCATTTGTGCAAGGGTTTCAGAGCTGAAAAAACACGGTTGAAAACTACTGACTTGGGATCAAGTAGCATGTCGAAAATTGAAGTTTAAGGGTCACTATGCTAAGTAAGATATTTCCATTCACCTAATGAGTACAAAACATAAATTGCAAAGTAATTAGAAGGGGAACAGTGATCTGTATCCCATCTGCCTTTGTACAGGTATCTAGTTCAACATTCACCAAACTTACCTAATCATAAGAATCTCTTGGGTCCCGTGCTAGAATACACATTCTTGTTTAATACATAGACACATACATTTAGGAAATGTTGATTTCCTATTTGCATCAGAGGTATGCTCCTCAAACTTCAAATGACATGCGAATGATATTCATAAAATTTATGAATCTTGTTACAGTGCAGATTTAGATTCTTTTATCACAAACTCCCAAATTATACTCCTGTTGCTGTTGTGCAGGCCACATAGGGAGTAGCAAAACCTTCCAGAAGCATGCAAACCCTGGCACGGGGTCCCTCATCTAGGAGGCCTTCAATAAATGTTTATTGCTCAATCAGAATCTAGCTAGGCGCATTGGCATAAAACATCTCCCTTTATTAGCTCCTTTCTTCTCCCCTCCCCAGCTCAATCCTCTGCATAGAAATGATTTTATTTTTTCCTGGTAAATTAAGTACTTATGCCTATTCTTTTGGAAGTGTGCCCTTTCTGTTGAGTATCCTTCGAAGAGCCACATGGTCTGATTCATACTTGGGACGGTATTCATTTCAAATTTTAACATATTTCGCTACTTCAATCACAATCATAAATTACCTTTTAGGACAGCTTCTCTTTCTCACAATTACCTTGGCCAGAAGCTCAACTATCTGAACACTTGTAAAAGAAGCAAGAAAGTGTCACTGACATTTTATTTTTAAAAGCACACACACAAAAAAAGGAGGAAATGGATGTGATTCTTTTCTCTTGAAAGAGGAAATTTACTCATCTAATAAAGCCATTTAGAAAAGTGCCATTCTCAAATATGTACTTGATATTGCAGGCCAAATTGGTCTAAATCTACCCAATTATATTTTAAGTCTATAATGTTACCATGGAGAGTGTGAAGCCAAGGTTGCCCACCGATTTCTTCAAGAATAAGCTCAAACGCTAACTCCGGCAAGGTGTTAGAGAATCTAGAAAGCATTTCAGGTGTGGGAAGTTCTAATAAGAAAAATAGTGCCAAGCTGGCGTAGCTAACTAAGATGGAGAGGCTGAGAAAGAGCAGAGGCAGAACAGAGACTGCTGCCATGCCCACCTCCCAGGAGAACACTCTGATTTTGGAAACTCCTTAAATAACCTAAACTGTTTTCCTGGCTGGCCCACCCAGCTGCCCAAGGGCAAAGGGCCCTAAGTGGCCTCTTTGCGCTTTCCCAGCGCATTGGCAGCTTGCTCAGGGAAAGTGAAGCAAAACTTGCTGTTCAAATTGTCCCCAATTTTCCTTCTTTCTCCTCACTTTCTCTTTTATAAACCAGGGTTCTCATGAAATGAAATGAATCTATTACACACTCTATCAATTGCATAAGTAAAATAATGTGCTAAGAATTAACTATATGTCTTTCTTTCACTCTCTGAAAAAGGCAAAAGTGTTTAGTTTGAATAAGTGTTCAGTAGGAGCCAGGATCAAATATTAAAAGGCTGTCATGAATAAGAGCAGGGAAAACCAAAGTTATATTAACAGGTAACAATCACATAGTAAAGAGGTATATGTAGACAGAATACCAATAAAATCTCTTATTTCAGTTCAGGAATTGTATAACTCAGACATGGGACAAAGCACATTTATCATGTATTTTAATCTCTGGGTTATTTGTCAGTCCCATAATCAGTGGGCCACTGGAGACCAAGGGCTATTTCTTATTCATTTTTGAATCTCCTATACCTAGTACAGTGTCTAGTTCATATTCCCTGAACACATTTTATTAAGCAATACTAAAATACACAGAATAAAGACTTTGGAACCTTTCCCAGTGCCATGTCCTTGTCACATTGAATGAATGAATGAATCATGAGGCTCAAGTTTACTTCATTTCCCACATGCCATGACTAAGAGCTAAATCTCAGCTCCTTTCTGTTAATCCAATTTCCCAGGATCTTTATTGACAGTTTTCTGTTAGAAAGCCAGGAGTTTCTTTATGTCCTCGGAGGGATTTTACCACTTTCTGTTTTCTTGGCAACTGGCATGTTCTACTCTGTGACTAAGAGGAGTTGTGTAGATTTTCCTTCAAGTTGTAAACAGCACTTGAATTCTCTGGCTTTTTCTTCATTACCTTTATGAATATGCCTTCAGGTCAATGGCTAGCCAGAGACAAATGGTAATAGAAAATCAATATACCATATGAAAAAAAGTGGGAAAATGGCTGAGATATAAATTTTATATTAAGTTGCTGTCTAGACACACTTATACAGATTGGATGTAATTGAAGAATCTCTTATTCATATTCATCTCTTATGCCTTCCTGGGGGTCATAAACTCTAGACTCACATACTTTCTGAAACTATCTGAATGATGTTCTAGGAATGGTCAGGTCCTTTATTCCCACACAGTCCAACCATATGCAAAGCTACCTAGCCTAAGGTAACACCTGTGCAAACATAGTGAGAAAGAAATGAGTAAATTCTACACATATTACTTACGAGTTTTTCATAAGCCTTGAATACAGCAGTTAGATAGAGGAACTTAAATTCACATTTTCATGAAAGCAGCAAAAGAATATATTGAGAATGACTGAACACAATCTACCATAATGATGTATGCAATGAACTGTAAATACTGCAAACACCATGCCTCTCTCCTCAGTGTGACCCACTGTCCAGCAACATTGGAATCATCTGGAAGCTTGTTAAAAATGTGGAACCTAGGGCCTGCCTCAGACTTTACCAAATCAGAATTGCATTTTTAACAAGTTTCTCAGGAAATTTGTATGCACATTATGTGTGAGAAGCTACTCTAGTGAGTACATAGTAAGTATTGGTCACATTCCAATTCCTTCTCACGAAGGAACTGATGGGAGAGTCTTAACCAGAGTGGTTAAAAGAATGTAATTGAAAAACAGGGACACTAGTCTGTTCTAAATTCTCTTTTGTGTCTCTACTTCCCCCTAAGTTTACTCTGAACTGGAATTCTTCAGGGCCTTTCACACTAAGATTTAATCTTTTATTAAGCATGTACTCAAAACTGCAGCCTTTGTGAACCGAGTCTACAGTTAGAAATTCAACACAGTGGGAGTAAGTCTGGAGCAATGCAATCTAAAGGGAGGTAAGAAGGCTGGTTGTCCATCTGAGAATGGGTTCTTACTAGTCCAAAGCAAGGTGAGGACCTGGTAGAATGCTTGTAATGAGAAAAGCAGCTTGAGCCAGAATGTGAATTACCTGCGTCACTAGGCATATTGATAATTTCACTTATTTTTTTTCTTATAAGACTTTTTAATGAAGACAGCAGTGTGTTGACTTCAATCCAAGCACAAGCTCAGAGACGTCCTCATGGACAAGAAGTCTGAGTAGCACAGAGATTCAATGCAGAGACCCTCTCTATTTGCTAAAAAGTGAACATACTTAATCACTTCAAGTTCTTCATAATATGGCATAAATTAATTATTAAAGTAGATTAACTTCCCTGTAAACTCTGTAACATCTATTGTGTTCACTGCTAGATTCCAGTGCCTGGCAGAGATGACCTTCAAAAAATGTCTGTTGAATGAATGAACAGACTAGCTCAATTACTATTGTTGTTTTCTTTTTTCTTGGATTATGAGTTTCTTGAGGTATAGAGCTGGTTGTCTTGCTTAAAGGGCCTTCAGCAGAAGTGATTATAGGGGCCAGTCACAGTATACACATAAGTATTTTTTTTTGGTATCATTAATATACACTTACATGAGCAACATTGGTTACTAGATTCCCCCCATTATCAAGTCCCACCACATACCCCATTACAGTCACTGCCCATCAGCAATAATAAGATGCTAGAATCACTACTTGTCTTCTCTGTATATACTGCCTTCCCCGTGCCCACCCCCTACATTATGTGTGCTAATTGTAATGCCCCTTTTTCCCCTTATCTCTCCCTTCCTACCCATTCTCCCCAGTCCCTTTCCCTTTGGTAATTGTTGGTCCATTCTTGGGTTCTTTGAGTTTGCTGCTGTTTTGTTCCTTCAGTTTTTGCTTTGTTCTTATACTCCACATATGATGAGTGAAATCACTGATACCTGTCTTTCTCTGCCTGGCTTATTTCACTGAGCATAATACCCTCTAGCTTCACCATGTTGTTGCAAATGGTAAGATTTGTTTTCTTCTTATGGCTGAATAATATTCCATTGTGTATATGTACCACATCTTCTTTATCCATTCATCTACTGATGGACACTTAGATTGCTTGCATTTTTTGGCTATTGTAAATAGTGCTGTGATAAACATAGGGGTGCATATATGTCTTTTTCAAACTGGGCTCCTGCATTCTTTGGGTAAATTCCTAGGAGTGGAATTCCTGGGTCAAATTGTATTTCTATTTTGAGTTTTTTGAGGAACCTCCATACTGCTTTCCACAATGGTTGAACTAATTTACGTTCCCACCAGCAGTGTAGGAGGATTCCCCTTTCTCCACATCCTTGCCAACATTTGTTGTTTATCTTTTGGATGGTGGCCATCCTAACTGGTGTGAGGTGATATCTCACTGTGGTTTTAATTTGCATTTCTCTGATGATTAGTGATGTGGAGCATCTTTTCATGTGCCTGTTGTCCATCTGAATTTCTTCTTTTGAGAAGTGTCTGTTCATATACTCTGCCCATTTTTTAATTGGATTATTTGCTTTTTGTTTGTTGAGGTACATGAGCTCTTTGTATATTTTGGATGTCAACCCCTTATCGGATATGTCATTTATGAATATATTCTCCCATACTGTAGGATGCCTTTTTGTTCTACTGATGGTGTCCTTTGCTGTACAGAAGCTTTTTAGTTTGATATAGTCCCACTTGTTTATTTTTGCTTTTGTTTTCCTTGCCCGTGGAGCTATGTTAATGAAGAAGTTGTTCATGTTTATATTCAAGAGAGTTTTCTTCTAAGAGTTTTATGGTTTCATGACTTACATTCAGGTGTTTGATCCATTTAGAGTTTACTTTTGTGTATGGAGTTAAACAGTAATCCAGTTTCATTCTCTTACATGTAGCTGTCCAGTTTTTCCAACATGAGCTGTTGAATAGGCTGTCATTTCCCCATTGTATATTCCACATCAGTATTAAATATTGCAATAAAAGTAGAAAAATTTTGTTCCTTCAGAAAGATTCAAGAGTAATATCTTGCATAGCTGAAGACACACTTTCTACAAATTTAGAACATTGCTAATGTTTATTAAATCAGACCTTCAAGTGACAGTACACGGAAGATCAAAACAGATGCAATCTGAAAGAACAGGGAGTTTGAAGTGTAGAACTAAATAGGCACGGATCATCTATGATTATTTCGCAGATATCCATGTGCTCCTTAAGAAAAGCCTCCTTTTCCTTCCCTCATGCCAACAACTTCATCATTTTAAGATGTTCCAGTAATGATAAGAGAGAGACTAATTGATGCGATCTGATTTTTCAGACTCAGGAGTTTTGGAGAAAGGTCAAAGTCATACTAAAACTACTCATTAAAAAGAGCATCTATAAACCATGAGTAAAGATTATATGCCAAAGGATGAAACAATTCAGATGGCTTCCCTCCTTTTTTAAGATCCCTGGAAATAAATATTCTCATTTACATATGAGAAATGTAGCCACATACTTAGTTGAAGCTAAAGCAATATCATTTTTTCTAACAGTTGAGGTGAGTTCCAAGTCATCTAAACCACAGGAGAAGGAACGGTGGCCTGAAAGTGTGCCCTGAGGGAATTTTTTCTTCTAATTAATAACAGAGTATGATAAGAAAATTACCTAGTACACCACATTTATGTAATGCCCTTTGAGAGCTGTCATTTAAGTAGGCCCTGTGTGCAAGAGAGAGAAGGGGTACCAAGTGAAAGCTAGTGTGGTTTGTCTTTGTTTCTGTTTTTGTTTTCAGAGAAGAAAGACATAATCTAACATTGTGTTGAATTTATAAAGATTAATAAATATTCGTTCAAAGTATGCATTCAACAAACCAATTGCATCATTTCACTGTAGGACATTATCCCCTTGATGCACACTCTTCAGGGATTCCTAATTGATGTTTTAACATTTAAGTCTGATACTGTCACTTTCTTGCATGTAACCTGGTAGTTGTTCTTTCATCACTTTTGGGACAGTGCCCCGGTTGCCTACCGTGTCATGTGAACCTCCAGGCCCCAGTTCCACCTGATGGTCCAACCTTGCCCGGCTCTTGGACCAGCCACTTCGTGCCACTTGCCTGGAATGGGATCACATCCTTTTCATCCCAGGAGATAATAGCCTTTCAGTTTTAGAAGCTCAGCTCGGGCATCAATTCCTTCCCATCTTACCACTTTTCTGACTAGCCCACACCCCCATGGAAAAGATCTTTAAGATTTAAGTCCTCATGTTTTTGTAAGGATTAAATGAAATATCGTACATAAAGCAGTATATATAGTACAATGCCTAAGAATATTAAATGACTATCATTATATAATACATCATAATAATCACCCTATTCTGAGAGCCAGTATGCCACGGTGGTTAAAGGAATGACTTCTAGAGTCAGACGCCCAGCTCTGCCCCTCAGTTCTGCGAACTTAAGCAACTTACTGAACCGCTCTATCAGTTTCCTTACCTGTAAAATAGGTATAATACTAAATAGTTCCTGCTCACAGGGTAGTTGTGAAAGCTGAACGAGTTTGCACCAGAAAAGTGCTATGTTACTTCCACTTCACTAGTAGTCAGTAAATGTTAACTATGCTGTTATGTTCTTTTTAAACATTTTTATGGTCAGTTTCAAATATATCCCAAAACTGGAGACAATAATATCATAAATGTCTAGATACTGAACCCTCAGTTTTAGCAATTATCAAAATGTTGCCATTATTGTTTCACTCATCTATCCCTGTGTTGTCTAGAGTGAGTTAAAGCAAATTCCAGAGATCCTCTCAGTTTGCCTTTAAATGCTTCTCAAAAAAATAACTTTTAAAATAGAACCACAGTACGCTTTACACTCCGATCTTGCATATACATCTTTGTAATGACTATGATCCTTCACTGAACTTATTTATCTTCCTGTCCTTCTAGGTTCTGAACCTTTGAAAACCGTGGTTCTGTTTGATCTATCTTAGTCTCTAGATCTCTAGCTGAACATTGTAGGAGCTCAATAAGTACATTTTTTAAAAAGAGTAAGAATGAGGGGATGAAAAGACAGAGAAAGGAAGGAAGACTGGAAGGAGGGAGAGAGGAAGGAAAGGACAGGGGAAAAGTGGCTCATATAACAAAGTAAGGTGAAATTAAAAAGTACAATAGTGCAATTAGTGCCTGACTGGCAGGAAGGACCACAGAGATGACTCAGAGACCTGTGTATAGCAAGGTTTAATTTGCTGGCTGGTTGTTATTTGATTGCCTGGGCCAGGTAAGGATGAAGAAAATGAAAAGTAACAGTGTATCATTCTGTATCACCTTGGCGTCAGAGTGCTTATTTTGGAATCTGTATCTGTCCCCCACTCCCAATACTCCCAATAAAATAAAGAGCATTTATCATTACCAAACGACTACTGTGCTTAAAGCCTTATGACATCTAGTATGAAGCAAAAGAGTATACAAAGACCCTCCGAACACCTAGGGTCAACTTCTAGCTTGGTCTTTACCAGCCCTATGACCTTGGAAGTCATTCTGTGCTTCAGGTCTTCGTTTTTATATTAGGGAGTTTTTATATTGCCGGGAGAACGACTTTCTTAGGACCATACCCATTCGTGATAAGGCATTTTTAAATTTTTGGCTGTTGTTATTGTTATTACTATCTAGGTATTTGAGAATGTGAAATAAATGTGAAGCTTTCTATTTAAGAAAAAAAAAAGAAAAGTGATTCCATTTAAGATACTTTCTTTTCCACAAAGTTGCTAAAAAAAGCTTGTAGCAATTCCAAAATACTCCCCAGGGAGCAGGATTTGAGTATTGCCAGCCTCAGGAATTAAGATACTTTTTGGTACTAATTCATTCTCACCTCTGTCAAATGGGATTGCCAAGGGAAGAAAGATATTGTCACCACATAAAACGGATTTTTTCTTTTTTATATATATATTTTTTTGATAATTGTTTTTGAGGGCATTTGAAGCAATCTTAAAAACTTATACATGGGACCCACTATGTAAGTACTAAGGTGATGGCTTGGTTGAAACATGGCTTTATAATGAAAGATATAGCAAAAAAATAGCTTTAAAAAGAATTATAATACTTTTATTATCTATAACTGAATGCCTACTATGGGCCAAGTAGTTTACATATTAGATTGAACCAAGTAACACTACCAGTATTTGATGTTTTTAAACTAAGACAGTGGCCATGGAATGAAGTTCAACCTAAATACATTTTCCATTCCTCCAAATAGTAGCATTCTCATTTTTTTCAGGAAGGAAATGAGGTCTTAGATGATGTAGCCACATGGTTACAAAGTAACAACATGAAATGTGGGCCCAGGTTTGAGGGCTCATCTCTCTAGTGGCTAATTCCAATGTCCTTTACATATTTCCTGGTCATGTAAATAATACAAGATGTAATAAGAAATATTTGTTATCATATATGAGGAACTGGGCAATAAGATGACTAATATTTAAAAGAGGGTAAATATTTAGTGATTAATTAAAGGCAATGCAAAGCATGATGCTTTTTTAGCAGAAGAGATGAACTAAAGAAAGAAGTCTTGTGTAGCATAAAACCAAAGAACATTTCTCCTCCATGTAATAATGAGATAATTACCATCTATTGATTTATATCCCACTGTACATCCTGTCTCCCTAAATTCTAAAATGTTATAGTCATATTGATATGCAAAGGGAACTTACTACTTGTTTGCTTAACTTTTTAAGGGGAGATGAAAAAGAAAAAATATTACTCATTCAGGGAGAGAAGATGTTAGAGAAATCGAAGCAAAGACTGAATGGAGGATAGGGTGACCTGGAAAGCCTCCGGCTGAGAGGAGAGCAGCCCTCTAACTGTCGTGAGCCCTGGATTGATCCCTGGGCTCTTCTGCTCCCATTCCTCTTATATGAAATAAGATGGCTGTGCTAGACGTCTTCTGAGGCTTCAGAGAGGTTTTGTAATTTATAGACCTTGTAAAGTTAGACCATTAATTATACTTTAAACATATGCTTTTCAAAGTATTAAGAAGGAAGGAAAAAAATGGTAAGGCATGAATTAGCTTATAATTGGAAATAACTTCCCTATTTAATTATAGCTTCTTTCTTGGAGAAGTGCAAACTGAGGTGAGTTATCGTAAAACCAATATTGGACCAGCATGTGAAAAAAAATAGCTAGAAATCACTAAGTACTTAAATATTTTTGGAAAATCAGATATTATGCACTCTTTTGTATGTAAACCCAATTTTACTACTTGCTTAAGTCTTAAGATGAATGCAAACATTTTGATTCATTCTGATCTATAACAATTTGAGAGACCTAGAAAGGTTTTTTTGGTGTTGTTGTGTATACATGTGTGCATCGACATTTCAGGTTTTATTCAGTTTTAGATTTGCTTCTTAGCTTTCAACATCTCCCTGGAAAAGACAAGTGATAGGATAATCATAGGTTCACTCACATCTTGCTTCTGCCTGTCAATATCCTAATTACTTTAACCCATTTAGATGACTCAGAGTCAATGCCATGAATATTGTTGATAGGAGATGATGTCAAGGAAAGTTCCATTCTTTCTGCATTTACCCTCCTTCCAGCTGAGAATTTAAGAGCACAATTGAGAGAAAAGTCTGGTCATCAAAAGGGAATTCATTAGCCTTTTGAAGTATGACAGGCTAATAGGACAAGCAACCTACAAGGAGTGCCTCTGACTTTCTGGACAGCTTTTCCAATTATCAGCATTTTTCTGGCTCATTAAGTTGTAGCTGAATATTCTCAAATAAATCCTGCAAGAATATGAAATGGAACATATGTATCATCTTCCAGTAAAATATATTCTTATATATTTACATGAAGCACATTCTATTTTAAATCTTGTATTTACAGAACATCAAAATTCACACATATGACATGCAGGTTTTTTTCTGAAAGAGGTTTTTGCATTAGAGTACGAAGATAGAAATTTAAAAAGTGATATTGGTTGATGGTGAAAATATCCCATTTTCCTTTAATATTTAGCACTTTGATGTTATATGATTACAAGCAGACCTCAGAGAGATTGTGGGTTCAGTTCCAGACCATCACATTATAGCAAATATTGCAATAAAATGAGTTAAAATAATTTTTTGTTTCCCAGTGCATTTAAAGTTATATTTACACTATACTCTCATCTATTCAGTGTACAATAACATTATGTTTTTAAAAATGTATATACCTTAATTAAAAAATACTTTATTGCAACCATCATCTGAGCTTTCAACTGTATTCAGTATGACTCAAGAGAGTCATACTCTTTTGCTGGTAGAGGGTTTTGCCTTGATGTTGATGGCTGCCAACTGATCAGGGTGGTGGCTGCTGAGAGCTGGGGTGGTTGTGGCACTTTCTTAAAAAAAAAAGACAAAACTGAAGTTTGCTGCATCTTCAAGGAAGTTCACTCTTCCTTCCAGGAACCATTTCTCTGTAGCTCACGACACTGTTTGATAGCCTTTCACCCACAGTAGAACTTCTTTCGGAATTGGAGTCAATCCTCTCAAACCCTGCCACCACTTTATCAACTCAGTTTACATAATATTTAAGTCCTTTGGTGTCATTTCAACAGTATTCACAGCACCTTCCTCAGGAATAGAATCCGTCTCAAGAAAAATGCTTTCTTTGCTCACCGTAGGAATTAATTCATCCATTAAAGTTTGATCCTGAGATTGTAGCGATTCAGTCCCATCTGCAGGCTCCATGTGTGATTCTCCTTCTCTTGCTCTTCCTGCCACATCTGCAGTTACTTCCTCTGCTGAAGTTCTGAACCCCTAACAATCATCCATGAGGGTTGGAATCAACTGCCTTCAAACTATGTTGGTATTTTGACCTCTTCTTATGAATCATGAATATTCTTAATGACATCAAGAATGGTGAATCCTTTCTAGAAGGTTTTCCATTCACTTTAACCAGGTCCATCAGAAGAATCACTATCTATGGCAACTATAGCTTTATGAAATATGTTTATTAACTAATAAGAACTGAAAGTTGAAATGGCTCCTTGATCCTTGGGCTGCGGGGTGGATGCTGTGTTAGTAGGCATGAAAACAGCGTTAATCTCATGCAATCTCATGTATGGCAATCTCAGTTTTTGAGTGACCGGGTTCATTGTCAGTGAACAGCAACGTTTGAAAGGAATCTTTTTTTCTGAGCAGTGGATCTCAACAGTAGGCTCAAAATATTCAGGAAACCATGTTGTAAACAGACATGTTGTCACTGAGGCTTTGTTAGTCCGTTTATGGAGCACAGGGAGAGTAGATTTCCCATAATTTTTAAGGGCCCTAGGATTTTCATAATAGTGAAGGAGCTTCGACTTCAACTTAAAATCACCATCTTCATTAGTCCCCAACAAGAGAGTCAGCCTTTTCTTTGAAGCTTTGAAGCCAGGCATTGACTTCTCTTCTCTAGCTATGAAAATCCTAGATGGTATCTTCTTCCAATTAAGGCTGTTCTGTCTACATTGCAAATCTTTTGATTAGTGTAGCCCTTCATTAATGATCTCAGCTGGATCTTCTGGAACTTGCTGCAGCTTCTCCATCAGCACTTGCTGCTTCCCCTGCACTTTGATATGGTAGGAAGTGGCTTCTTTCCTCAAACCTCATGAACCAACTTCTGGGAGCTTCCAACCTTTCTTTTACAGCATCCTCACCTCTCTAAGGCTTTACAGAACTGAAGAGAGTTAAGGCCTTGCTCTAGATTAAGCTGTGACTTAAAGAAATATTGTGGTTGGTTTGATCTTCTGTCCGGACCACTAAAATTTTCTCCTTGTTGGCATAAGATTGTTTAGCTTTTTCATAGTTCATGGGGTAGCACTTTTAATTTCCTTCAAGACCTTTCTTTTGCATTCACAACTTGGCTAACTGTTGGGCACAAGAGGCTGTGCGTGGGGCTTATCTTGGCTTTCTACCCGCCTTCCTGACTAAGTTTAATCATTTCTAACTTTTGGTTTAACATGAGAGACATGTGATTCTTCCTTTTACTTGATCACTTAGAGGCCACTGTAGGATTATTAATTGGTCTAATTTCACTGTTGTTGTATCTCAGGGAATAGGGAGTCCTGAAGACAGGGAGAAAGACGGCTGAACAGCAAGTCAGTGGAGCAGTCAGAGCACACACAATATTTATCAATTGAGTTCGCTGTTGTATATGCACACAGTTTGTGGTGCCTCTGAACAATTACAAGAAGAACATCAAACATCACTGACCACAGCTCACCAATACAAATACAATAATAATGAAAAACTTTGGAATACGTGAGGACTACCAAAATGTGACACAGAAACTTAAAGTGAGCAAATGCTGTTTGCCAAATGGCTCCAATAGACTTGCTCAATGCAGGGTTGCTACAAACCTTCAGTTTGTAAAAAAGCAAAAGCAACATTATCTGGGAAGCACAATAAAATGCTATAAAATGGGATGTGCCTGTATGTCTTGAATAAGTGTGGATCGGTTAAAGACTGAAAAATCAACTTGGAATTATCCATGAAAATAGGAAGGAAATATTTTAAAATAAATATTCACTCATCATTAACAAAGATTTATTATGTGCTGACCCCAGAGAAATAAACTGTTGATTGCTTTGACCCTTATGGAGCTTGCAATGTTTTGGGAGATATGTACACAGAATAAAAAAACAAATCAGAAGATGGTGATCAAACCATTGTTGATATATAAACAAAAAAAGTAATGGGTAAATGAAAGAGGGGACTTTATGTCTTCTGAGAACCTAAGGAAGATATCACAGAAGAGAAAATATCTGGTCTGAATCTTGAAGGATACAGAGAATATTCCCAGTTGAAGAAACAGAAGTGTCCTATCAGCTAGAGGAAATACTGTGGGTGCTAAGGGGGTAAAGAGAGTAATTAGGGAGTGGCTCCAGGCCAAGGGGCAGAAGGGTGTCGGTGAAGGTAAGCTAGTACCTCATTTGTGCAGGCCATTCAGTTTGGATGATTGTCACCCTACAGATCACCTGATCTTTTTGGGAGGCTAGATAGATGTCCCTCACCTCTCAGGCATCAAGTTCTTCCTTCCTAACACTATAGTTATTTCACTGAGTTTCAAGTTTATTTCCCAATTACTAGAAATTTTAGTAAGATTGAACCACTTGGCTTTCATTTTCCTTTGATTTATATCTTTCACCTGTTTTTCTCATAATTTTGTTACTGTTTTGCATTTTGACTTACAGAAGTTTTCTACCAATACTGAAAGTCTTCCCTTATCATTTTGGGGTTTTGCTCATGCTTCTGCAATATTTTGATTGTTTGTTACTTTGTCTATGATTTTATCCCATACACAAGCTTTATTTTTTAGCTTTAGCTAACAAACACTTATAATGTGCCAGGTTATGGTTGTTATGTATTAATGTCCCCAAGTCACAAGTAGGAAAACTGAGCAACAGTATGAAAGGTTACATAACTACTTAGTAGATATGAGTCCAGGAATGAGCGTATGCTTTGAGCCTATGTTAAACTGCTTTGTTTAAAATTTGACCCTCTATTTCTTTATATATTTTATATCTCATTAAACAAGACCTTGACCAATTCAGAGATTATAAAAGTTATTTCCTAGACATTCTTATAATAACTTCATAGTTCTGTTATTTTTAGGTTTAGAAATTGAATCAATTAGCAATTCCTTCTTTTATACAATTTGAGTTAGAAATCTTTTCCTCTCATGTTATAATATCATTTGTTGTAGTAGCCACTATTTCCCTCACTGATTGGAAATGATAAATCTATTCTGAAATAGATTTTGGTAAATGTGTTTCTTTATAGTTCCTTGATGCTGTTTCATTGTTCAATTTGTTCACTCCTTCAGTAATATGACATTGCTCTAATTGTAACTTTATGGCACTGATGCTGATAAATGTTAGAGTCCATATTTTATATGCATATATATAAAACTCTTAAGTTCTATAGTTTTCTATTTTTGGAATAGGGTGACTTGTGATGCAATGTACTTATCACTGAATTTAAGGAAAACTAATATCATCAAAATGATTCTTTTTTATACCAGAATATGGTGTGTGTTTCCATTTATTAAACTCTTTCTTATAGTTCACTCCATTTTTTTTCAGTTTTCTTCTTAAGGATCTCGCCTAGTTTTTGCTAAGCTTATTCCTAAGTATTTTTTCATTGATTTTCACTTCAAATGAGGTCTCAAATTTCAGTAAAATTTCTTGTTGGATCCTGCTGTTATATAGATAAATTATTAATGTCTACATGTCTTCCTTGTATATAATTGTCATATTAAATGCTTGTATTAGTTTTAGTAGTTTTTTAATTAGTTATCTTGGAATTTTTCTTACATAGTCATATCCATGAAAATTGTTAGCTCTGTCTATTGTGTAATATTTACACTGTTTTAATTATGTTCTCCTTTTGGGTATGTGCACATATATAATGAAAACTACTGGTGATAATATTCCGAATTTTCTACTTCCCAAGTTTTGATTGACATGCTTCCAATATTTCATCATTAGAATGTTCTTACATAGAAGTTTGATTGTTATTCCTAGAGTAGTTTATTTCACTCTCACATTTAAATGGCACCTTGGCTAGTACAGGATGTTAGGGCCCCAATTCTTTCAACTTTCTAGCATCTTTCCAAATAGCATCCTGTGTTTGAGAGGAGAAATCTGATGCCAATCTGAGAGTCATTCATAGTAGTGACTTGTTAGGGTCTTCCACTCCTTTCCTTGTTAATTTATAAAATTGTCTTTATCCTTGGAGTTCAAATATTTCATCTTAATTTAATCTAAATATACATAGATTTGGAGTTAAGGTAGCTAGACAAAATACCAGACACCCAGTTAAGTTTAATTTCAGATGAACCATGAATTAAAGTCTGTCTCAACTGTAAATAATTTTATTCTCTAAATCTGACAGTCTTTATGAGGTATTTATACTTGTTGTTATTTTTTCACCTTTATTCTCTCTGTTCTTATTTTCCAGAAAGAGATATTGGAGATCCTGAATCTATTTTCTATTTCTCATGACTTTTCCAGTAAATTTGTATTTTTTTGTCTTTTGTGCCTTATGTTTTGGGAGAAGTCCTCAGCCAAATAAACTTTATTATTCAAAAGTTTTGTTAAAATTTTAAATTTCAGCTATCAATCATGACTTTAATTTCTAAGAATTTTTCTTGATCTCAGATTATTCCTTTTTCTTAGCAATTTGTTCTTCCTCTGACTTTTTAAGTTCTTTTCTGTTGTTGAATTATTTTTGTTTCCTCCAGGATTAGTTCTGTTTGTTCAGCTTTTTCCGTTTACATGAAGGTATGGATTTTCCTCAGATTCTGGTGACCCTTGGTTGTCCTTTCTTATGTACATAGATAAAATTTTTATAAATGAAAGCATAGGTTTATTAATAGTTGTGAAAGTCTGTTTTGCAATGAGCTTCTCCCCTGAAGAGGAGAGGGAAATTTGGGGTCCTTGGGAATGGGGTCTTGGTAGGCTGACCTTCTTTTGTCAGGCAGGCAGGAGGAGGCAGAGAAGTCAGACACCTTTATAACTCTAGCAAATATTCCTCTGGGTTAAGATCAAGTGTTTTAGCAAAAGACAATGTGAAGTTTGAAGACAAACACCACTGTTTTTAGAACAAGTTGATTCAGAGCCATTACTGCAAATAATCATGTTGCAGCAAGGGTGCTTTGTACTTAAAATAACATAATGATCCTTCACACTCTCAGTACAGCATTGTCTGTAAAAGGCAGGGGAAGGCGTATGCATCATGCTTAGTGTTATTTTCCATTTGTGGGAGTAGAATCTCTTTTCTTATTTTGGCATTCAACTTCAGAAAGAATTCATGGTAAAATTAAAAATATTGAACTTTACTGTGAAATAATTCAGTTTTTTATAAAAGGATTATATTTGAAAGTAGACCCAAAGTACTGGTAAGTGTGAATGGACTTTCAAATATTCTGTCATTGGTGTGTTGGATTACCCCACACTTGTAAATTGCAATTGACCTGCTATGAAGATTAACACATACACACACAGAATATTTTTAATTTAAATTTTATTTCTTTATTTGATGCAACTACTTTCCTTCCTCATTTTTTCTCTCTTTTTTAAAAGCACAATTTTCAAATCTAAAGTACATTCTGAGTACTTCTTTTAAGTTGAGACAGTGCTTGGTGGTGTTAAAGATGAGAAACCGTGTGTCTTCCTGCATGCCGTCCTGAAGGTATGGCCCACCTGCTTATGATTCAAAATGAAGCTCCAGCCGTCCCTCTACATTCTAAGCAGCAAAGTGGAGGAAGGAGAGAGGAAAGATAAAGGGTACAGGCTATTGTCTCTTAAGGAAATTTCTTAATATCTACAAACAAGCCATCTGCTTATTACCATTGAACAGAATCTCATCACATGGCACATCTTGCTGCAAAGAAAGCTGGGAAATGTAGCATTTTTTCCAGATGTGACTGTGCCCCATCATTAAAAATCAATGATCTGTCTTCCATGTTAACAGAGACTAGGAGGCTTGGCAACTAAATGCAGTGTGTGATCCTGAATTAGATGCTAGACAGGAAAAATAATTTGGTAAGGGAAACATTATTGGGACAATTGGTGAAACAATGTGAGCTGAGTCTTACATAGTAATTGGGTCAGTATTAAATTTGTGAAACTTGATAACTATGTTGTGTTTATGTAAGAGAATAGCCTTGTTCAAAGGAAATATTGTACATATTAAAAAGTAAAGGGACATTATTTATGCAACTTAATCGCAAATGATTAAAATTTTTATAAATACGTTTTATATAAAATCACATGTATGTGTGTATACAGAGAGGCAGATGATGATGACATCTAGATAGAAATAGATAGAACAAATGAAATAAAATGCAAAATGTTAATAACTGATAAATATGGTAAAGTGTCTCTGGGATTCCCTTATAGTGTGCATGTAACTTTTCTGTAAGTTAAAATCATTTTATAATAAAAATGTTTTAAAATCAAGGGTGCTAAGATGAAAAAATTTAATTAAATGTAGGTTTGACTTAATGTGACAGAAACCACAGAATACCAGTGCTTCAAAAAAGAAAGAAGTTTACAATTTGCTCCCATAATGTAAGTGTGCTTGTAGGAGACTGGAATGGGCTTCCTGGTGTCAGGGACTCAGACTCCTTCTGTCACGTTGTTTCTCCATCTACGGTTTCCATTTTTACAAGTCGCCTCATGACCTAAGACAAATGCTGGAATTTGCCCATTTCCACCCACATTCCAGCCAGCAGAAAGATGACTGAACAAAAGCGTATTTCTTTCCTTTAAGGATACGTTCTGAAAGTTGCACTTTTCTCCCGCATCCCAGTGACTAGGAATTAGTTATATAACCATATATATAGCCACAAGGAAGGCTGGCAAATATCACCTGATTTCTCAGCATTCATTTGACCACAAAAAGTCAGGAGTTATTGTAGAAATTGGACACTGAGGATATTGAAGAGTGTCTGACACACCATCTGAACAAGTCAGTGTGTTTTGAATCTCATGTGTTTCTCGTTAATTCATTCATGCACTCATTGCAAAGATATCTCTTATTCCAGTTAAGCAACAGAAAGAAAATCTGTATGGCTGTGGTACAGAGAGCAAGATAGTAATTGGAAGGAGATGAAGCAGGGAAGACTATTAAGGTTAAAATGACATGGGAACTAAGGCAAGTCACAGAGCTTTCTTTCTTTCTTTTTTGTCATTATCCCAAGTATAATAGGAATCCAATGTATCCTAATTGTAATAGGAAGGCTTTGAGGCAGAGAGCAATGTGACCAGTTTTATATTTTGAAAAGATTTCCTAAATATGGGGTAGACTAGACACCACCTGGAGGAATATAAGAAGATAATATTTGAGAAATTTGGGGAAATTAAAAGAGAGGCAGAATCAAGAGATATTCAGGAGATAAAAACAATAGAGTGTGAGAATTTAGAAATGATGAGAGAGTGCATGAAAGAGAAGTGGAAGGTGATCCCCACATTTCCAGATGGTGCATTTGCAGATGGACGGGGCAGACCATGCTCTGAAACAGGGGAATATCAAGTAAAGATTAGATTTAGGGGCAAGGTGCTGGCTTTTAGCTTGTTTTAAGAGCCTGGAGTTTGAAGTGTCTTGCAGATGTTCAAGTGGGTATTTCACGGAGGCAGTTAAATAAACAGGTCTGGAGCTCGGGAAAAATAATCAGGGCTAGAGAAACAGATTTGAGAGTATTTAACACCCAGATAATTGGTAACTAAACCAGTTCCAGATGAGATCACCTTCAGAGATAGTAGAGAGGAGAAAAAATGAGACTCTAGGACTTGAACATAAAAAACAGGCACAAAAAGGATGGCAAGAGGAGACCAAGGAAAGAAACTATGAGAAGTGGCTGGGTAGGTAGAGGCTAAGTCAAGAGTTTGCAGTGGAATTAAAGGGAGGAGCAATCAAGAGCATACACAGAATTTGAGTTGATGGAGAAGAAAGAAAGACGAGGGCAGAAAGTAAAATTTCAGACTTTTCAAAAGGCTTCTGTGGCGTTACTGCACATAAGGTGTGACGAATGCCTCTTCAAGTCAGTGGCATATGTATAGGTGTGTGTTGTGCATTAATATTTGAATCACTGAAGCTGAATTCGCCAATGATCCTGGTTACTATGTAGCTTAGTGGAGGACAGCATCTCCACAGACTATATGGAAATAGTAAAGTTATTTCTGTCTTAAAACTGTACTCAATATTTTGATATTGACCTCTGTAAAAAGATGTTCAATCAATTTATGAGTTTGCAGTCAGGGGACAGAATGGTTACAGTCACCAGTTGTAAGACAGAATGTACTAGGCTCTTGGCCCAGGAACTCCTAGTTGGCCTTTGACTAAAAAATTGGGTGTATCCCTCAGAGACATTGCCTGGATGCCACAATGTGAAGACTACACAAACCAAAACTGCAGCCCATCAAGACTTTGCCTTTGGTCTGCAAAAGAATAAAACTGGGTTTGAGAAAGGAGAGAAGGGTTAATTAGTTATTTCTCTCCCACTGAAAGAATATCCCTTCAAAAACTGTACCTTTTGGAAAGCCATACCACTTAATCATCTGTCCTCAACATATCATGAAGTATTTTTCTCCCACTTCAGTGTTTCAAAGTTTTCACGATTAACTATGTTCCATGATCTTCCTGTAATTAAAATAATTTAGTGGGTGAGCAACCTAATTGAGATCTATAATCTCCCTAACTGAGATCTACAATTATTTTAAGAGGCAATTACAGTTTTAATGATTCCAATAATTGTTATAGTTCAATGACAGGTTTTGTATGGTTGCGACTATCAAAGTAAATTGAAAACACAATAAGGCACTAGTTTTTTTTTCTGTATTGCTACAAATTCAGATGATTTTTCAAAGGGATTATTATATTTGGCTTTTTACTTTAGAAAGAATATTAATATTAGAAAAACTGTGTAAGGGCTCCTAACCCAAAGCACCACATGGTATTTCACAACTATTTATAACTGTTTAATCATTTCTTTTAAACCTGCTTTCTTGACCTAGAGCAGCAAGCTTAATGTCTCTCCATATTCATGCTGCATATTTATTACCACATGGCAATCATATTACCTACGTTGCAATCTTAGTTAATATTCTGTGACCACTCAAGCATTTTTAGTTTGTTTAAATTAATGTTCACTTTGATCTTGAGCTCAGTAGCTTATATTTTTCTTTTTTCAAGACTAAATGTTGTCATGTATCATAAGTTTCAAAATCCCTTCAAACTCTCTGCCCATTTGTTGAATATGTACATGATATAGGTCACTGTGCAGCCACTGAATTCCCCATGTGCCTGTAGTCATTGGTCCTGTTTTTTACCCAATATGCAAAAGGTGGCTAATTTGAAAATGAGCAGTACAGTAAAATGTCCTTTACAGAATTATTTCCTTTATTACTATTACAAATCATCTTAAAGATAAGCACAATTGCAAGAGACTTTTAATGTTTTTTAATTGTTGCTTTATTAGGTGAAAATAGACTCAGTCAAAATATCTTGTATTCAAGCACATTAATTTCACATTTCCCATCAAATTTCAAAATACATGTAGGTCTGTATTCATCTTGTTGGTTTTCATCCACAAGCAACAAAAGTAATACTGAAAATGCATACATTTTGGTGACACATCTTTGGTGTAAGTAAAGGTGAGGAAACTGAGTGTAAGTGCTTTATTTTCTCTCATGTAAACAGTAAAGCAGCAGAGATCTACATTTCCTGGAAAAGGGGACAACCTAATCCTTTTGCGAGGGCTCTGCAAACCCATTTGAGCATCAGGCATTGTTGACAGAAAACACAAAATCTATTCCGGGTATTCCCCGCTTTTTGAAAGTTCAAGTTACCCCCACTTTGCTGTTACAGAGGATGTACACTAGTGCCTGTTTATGCTGACCAAAAGAAATCCGAAGAGGACTTTTGTGTTACTGAAAGACGGTGAAAAACAAAAATAGCATTTAGTGTTTGTTTAGCAGCTTGCCGTTACAGAGGCCGCGTGCACCCGAGCACGGAGACTGGAGCCAACAAGCTCCTTTTCAGGAAACTGCACACATGATCTCAGCATCAGGACGCCTTCGCTTTGAGCTGTGCCTCTGAGCATCTGTGCATTATCTCGATTTATTTTGTGCGTATGTTAGCAAGATGTGTCCTACGGTATCAGAAAACCTAAGGGAGGTTACTTTTTGGGTCTGAAACACTCAAAAATTTGTCCACATAAATTACTGGCAATTGCTTCTTCACTTTAGGTCTTTCGGTTTACAAAGGTTTCATAGGCACTCTCTACTTTTGGATAGCAGGGGAAACCGTACACACACACACACACACACATATATGATTTTTTTTCCAGTTTTTTCCGGGTGCTATTATAATTAATAAAACACACTTAATTTAGAGTAGCCTTTTTGACAAGCTGAGCAAATTCAGTTGATTTCTCTCAACAACTACTAAAATTTCAATGTCTCTGAAATGCTTTGAAATTTAAAAAGAGCTGCTGAATGCATGCAAAGATGTAGCTATTGGGATGTTCAACATACCTCTAATTATAGCAGTGAAAAATGTGAAACAAACTAATCCATTTAGATTGCAAGAAGCACCCACATAGTTAGCCAATACTAACCATTGTTTTAAAGAAGCTTCAGCAGCTCTGCTGCAGGGCACAACTCCTGCTTCCACCCTTCTCTCCAGGGTCTCTGTCAGTATAGCTTCTGAAGATACTAGTGTCCTCAGTTTCTTTCTAGCTTAACTGCCAATAAGCAGAACAGGTCTGACCAGCCTATTCAATCCCTATCATATACAGACCATTGCCCGTAACCACAACTTATGGGCAGGAAGCTATGAGGTAATGGATCTTCCCAACTAATGGAGAATAAGAGTAATTGTAACTATAAAAAATATGACAAACCTTTCAAAAGTATGTGAAGTTGGCTACTCAAATAGTGATCATGAGGGATAGTTTTATAGGATTTGAGATAGTTTTATAGATCACAATTTTAGTCTATCTTGGAAACTAAAGCAAAGAAAAACAATAAAAATGTGTGTCTGCTGGAACTGACATGACGCATTAGTCATACATTCTCTGTGTGGTTAGGATTTCATCATTCTTTCAAAAAGAACTTCTTTATGAATGTCAACACTGATGCATCTTTGCCCTGCATGGGATATACATCTGTTGTCCTTTTGGCATTTTGGCTAAAGTTGACTATCATTTCTTAGGAAGTGAACTGGCAAAGCCTCTCTTTTTCTTTGCAATTTCTCCATGTAGTGCCTTTTTACCTCCATCAATTTGTCTCTTTTCCACATATTTCTTACCTCTATATCACCACTGTTGCTTCTCACCCCTAGTTTAGAATTTCTGAGAAAAGTTGGTGTGGAGTTATCAGCGATCCCAAGGTTTGAAGAAATAACCAGGCCCTCGTCAGAAATGAGGGGTCAGCACCATGGATAGCAGATTAGTATTTCCCAAAATACTAACCCACACAACTCCAAACCCTAATTGCTGTATCACCAAAAACATTCCTATCAGTCAGGCTAAGATTATACTTTCTGGGCCAAGAAGTTCTAGTTATATTAGCTAGATTGGTTTCATTTTTTTTAACTATCTGTGGTAAATGACCAAGTTTACCACCCCACCCCAAGTCTACATGGCCCAATATTTTTATCAACAGTAAATGTATGAAAGTTAAATTAAATTAAAGCTAACATATAAAATGCAAGCCCCAATCTGTTTTTCATTATTACACAACAATAGACATAACATACTGTAACAAACAGCTGTAAACAACTTCAATGCTTACCATCAAGTGATGTGCTCGCATTGTCACAGATGATTAACATAAGTTTTCAGACTGGCATTGTTCCACAGACCACTCTGAATGGTAATGACTAAGCATAAGACTGCTTGCCTCACTGTGGGCTCTGTAATTGGCAAACAATATAAACTTTGAAGCAGCCAACGATGGAGTACTATACAGTCATTTAAAATGAACACAAGCAGAGAAAATGGAAGATTATACAGTCATTTAAAATGAATACAAGCAGAGAATACTTACTGATGGGCAGAGATTTTCCCATATGTTAATTCAGAAAAGCATGTTATAGAACAATCTGATCCCATTTTTATCAAAGACTAATATCATGGTGAAAAAGTTAGCAAGTGTAACAGTGTTACCTCTAGGTGATGGACTTATAAGGCATCTGTTTTCCATTGTTGTTAGTGTTTTCTTATTTATTTAACTTAATTTCTGTACCTTGGTCATGTATTTGTTTTATCAAAATATTAGGGCTCATGGAAATGGATTATTATTTTTAAGGTGATCATTTGTTGAATATTACTATATTTCAATCCAAGGCCTATTACTGGTCTCTATATGCTTTGATAAGTGGCTGTATTGGTGCCACCATAAATACAGTACACAGCCTTAGAACATGACAAAATGTAGGTACACAGAAGGATTTATTATACAGAAATGGAAGGGCTAAAGTTATTTGTTCTTTTATTTTCAAAGCATCTAGTTTCAAAGATGTGTTTGGTTGAATATCAGCAACTTTGTATGGCTTATAATTAACCATGCACCCATAACAAATGGATAATTGTTACTTTTCTCTATTTTACAAAATACACTTTGGTATCTCCGTTTAAGAAAAAAAAATGTTTCACTAGAATGAACCAACATGAGCTGATATGAACAACAAGCTGCAAATTTCTGCTTGGTTTCTGTATTGTAAGTTATCTTCAATAAATTAATCCTTATCTCCCTAGGGCAGGCCTTCCACATGTCTGGAACAAAACTCAGCCAAATGTCAAAACAGGAGGGACAGAAATATCTCAACTAAAGCATATCAGCCAAATCCAACCTAGAAGAATTTATTTCTTCTGAGACACAAATAATTGATGTTTGAAATTTATCTTTTGAAATTGATATTTGTAAAGTGGTATTGGTAGCATATTGATAAAAAGTACTAAATACATAGGTTTTTAAAATAAGGAATCACTTGGAATTCTAATGCACCTCATTAATATGATATCAGTCTACTTAGAACAATGCATGGTAGCAAAGCACTTCCTCAGTCCTGTAGATTGTTCTACTGTTTGTTAATTTGCAAAGGACTAAATAATTCCAAACTTCTTCCTTAAACTTTTGGGTTTTATTTTTTTTAATTCTATCATTTTTATGTTTCTTGAGGGTTTAAATTTTACTAATATGCCCACAGCTCTGTAATTAAAGTCTTCTGGCAGGAGTAAAGGGAATTATTAGGAGAAGCAGAATCAGAAAAGTATACTTTTCAAAATCTCCTAGTCCCCTCCGAAGCAGCGGCTGAAACAGCTAAAACAATGGGAGAATCAGACAGCCCTCCCTTGTTTACCTGGGGGCCAAAGGCAACATCAGCAAAGATCCTCTTGGCTGCCACCAAGACCCACCTCACTGCAGCAGTAAGGAGAACTTGAGAAAGAATCCTCCGCTGTAAGCCAGCTTGGAAAGAGAAGGCCAGGATGCACTTTCCTCTGTCTGTTTCCTAACACCAGAAGACAAAAGAAGAAGAAAAACCACAAAACCTCCCAGAAAGTAATATCTGCAAGGACCCTACATTACTCATGCAGGGGTAATGACCATGGGACGCCCCATCTTCCTGCATGCTGGCACACAGTGAGTGGTCCAACCTCCAGTGACTCCTTTGGGATTCGCTTCTTGCAGCCTATATTCAGCATATGAATCATCAAGCCCCCAACAGAGGGCTGCCTGGAGAGAATCAGATTGTAGTTAGGGAACCAGGCCCATGGATTGATGGTTGGTTATTACCACACAAGTCCATGGCAAGTGAAATAAGATCAACAACACATGGCTAATCTCTTTGTTAATGGATTCCAGAGAAGGGGCAGTATGAAGTACAAGTGTCATAAAAGAATGAATATTCAGGTCTGAAGTTGTGCATAAATCTGAAAAAGAAAATCACAGCAGGTTCTTATTGCTCAATTCCAGCCCATTTGCGGAGAATAAAAAGGCAAAGCAAGTGAGTGAAAAGCCAAGATATCACGCTCAGTAGGAATTTGCCACCTTAGCTTTAAATGCAACTGCAGTTTTGAGCTTAACTGTTTTACCACCAGCCTTCACTGATCTCAATCTCCATGAAGATGGAAAAGGTTTGGATGAACATGACCGAACTGACACAAAACTAGCTCTAGGCATAAAATATGCTCCGTGATGCAGGAATTCCTAAATTTAAGGACAACTAATGAATTCCTATTGGAATTCCTGAGGGACGCATCAAAAAATGATTCTTGAATTTGCCACAAACCTATGCCCTGTAATTATTATTTTCCACATGCAAAAAAAGGATATATGAAGCAATGTTTTTGAGAACTGTTTGCCAACTATGTAAGTGGGTTGAATCTTACGGTCTTCATATAAAAAGGACAATTATAGGTATATTGTATTGCTGGTGCTTTTGACATGAATGGCTTGATATTTTATGTCAGGTTCATTTCAAAAGGATTGTGATTTATAAGAGAGAAATTGTGGATTTCATGTCAGTCTTCTCAGGAAATACTTATTTTGAAGTATAATGAGCTGCCGGCAGAAACAGGTGAAAACTGCTTCTGTTGCCATTGGGATAAAGAGTTAATTCAGTTTGCAAAAACTGCAAATTGTGTTTACTTGTGACTATTATAGCCACAAATCTGCAGCAATAGTATAGCAATATAGAACTGCTCTGAAAGACATATGAAATATGTTTTATTTTTTTAGCTTATCAGATATTGAAATGCCCAACATTACATACATGTGTACTAACTCTGCTGAGCACATCCCAATAGAACTTGGTTAAAGTATATGTTTAACAGGATGCTTTTTCTAGTACTAGGAATGTTCTTATGGCATTGTGTTTAAAAGAATCCATCCAAGCTTATAGTTTTGCCCATTCTTTCTTCCCCAGCCTAGCAAAAAGTACTTATGGTGAAAGAATGGGGGGTAAGGAATAGAGAACTGGCTAATTGCTTGCCTGAGCTTATAGGAAAGCCTTGCACAGCAGATTCTCATCAGAACTTGGTGAATGGTTTCTCGTTTAACAATGTTTTCAAATTCATATTCATGACACTTCCTCCTCCGCTCTAGCCTCTTGTCTTGTCTCTCATTGCTTCTTTTCACATGACATTGGCTTTCATGAATAAAACTTCTTGAATTTATCTGAAAGTGTCCTATTTAATACTATCTGTCTCTAACAAACTTTGCCTACCATTTGCACCAGCACAAAGGGTCAGACTAATTTACTTCCGAGATTCCTTCTAGTTTTAAGTGTAATGGTTTATGATTCAGATTACCACTTCCTCTGTGAAACGTTCTTGATCTCCCAGTTGAATACAACCTCTTTTGCTTAGTTCCCCATGTCCATGTCATGTTCTATATGTTGTATATCTGTGTCCATGTCTTCTGTCCCTGATGGATTTGCAAGTTCTTTGAGCAATAGTGCATTTTTAAAGTGTCCGTCCTATGACCCAATGACAGTACCCCACATTGAGGAAATTCACTCTAATTACTGAATTGCAGTGAATTACCAAAAACCATCTCTGCCAATACAGGAGTTTGATACTGTGGCTTATTCACCAGTTTTTCCTCTGGTTACTGGGAACTTTTGGCCAGAAGTTAGCTCAGAGAAAGGGCTCTTTTCCAGGGCTAATTCACATCCTTTCCTGCCTTTGCCATCTCAGCATGTCTTCCTGTACTGACCTCTGATGTGACTGCTTTACAGAAACCTCACTGTTATACCAAATGCACCAATTTTAAGTCTTTCTATCCCTAATATTTCAGTTTAATTCTTAAAGCCTGAGTTCTCTGTCTCTGCTACATGGAGTTCATCAAACTACCTGCTTCTCTTTCTTGATCTAAATCTGATTTGCAAACCATACAACCCCAGAAGTGTACAAGTGTTCCTAATAGACCATTTCCATGGGAGAAGAATCCCATTTAACTGCTGGATATGGAGATGGCTTCATGAATTTACCAGACCTGTGATGAGAAAAAGACTCTAATTAGATCCAAGGTTTGAAAGTTTCACCCATACAATTTTCATTCTTTTGAACACCTACTATGTCACAGGCAGTCTCCATGCAGATTATCTGATTACCTTCTTTGAATAGCTCTAAACATAAAATTGACAAACACTGAAGCTTAAAATATAAACTGAGTACAATTAAGGCTCAAAATCTTTGGGCCACCATAGGACATAAGGTGAGGAACAGGATTTAAACTGAGGTACCCAAAAGGTCTAATGTTCCCAGGGTGACACTCAAGATATCAGGGAAACTTGCACCTGTGGTGACACACGAGCGCTTTCTCTGATTCATTTAGAGCCTCTGAGCCTCACCTGTGGGGTAAGCACCTTCTGCCAAGTATGGCTTCACAATGGATTATCAGCAAATTACCTTGTCCACTCAGTCACCTGTTTCATTACTTTTTTAATTAAGGTATCATTGATATACAATCGTAGGAAGGTTTCACATGAGCAACACTGTGGTTACAGCATTCACCCATATTAACAAGTCCCCCCCACCAACCCTATTGCAGTCACTGTCCATCAATGTAATCAGATGCTATAGAGTCACTGTGTGTCTTCTCTGATCAATCGCCTGTTTTCACACTGCAAATGCCTCCCACTTAGAGGAACGGACCTGCTCAGGCTCAGTTTAGCCTAGATGGCTCAGGGCCTTGCTGATTAACTATTCATCCCGGCAATCTATAAACAAAAACTTTGAAAACTAAGGCCTTTCCACTCTGTGTTCTGTGGACCAGCAGCATTAGCAGTCCCTGGGAGCTTTCAGAAATACAGGATCTTGGACCTCATCCCAGACCACCTGCATTCATAGGACTTTTAAGTTTGAAAAGCCCTAAAGGGCCATATGCATTTAAGATACTTCTCTTGTAATATAATAATTTCACTATGTGTGTAACTAAGGCAGTGAAAAAACTCTTAATTTCTCATTTTTGGTTTTTAATTTGTTCATTTGTTATCAAAAAATGACAAACTCTGAAGGCAGCATCTTGGAAAGCAGCCACTTGTTTATAACCATAGCTTCCACCACCCTGATCTTTCATCTAAGAGCCAAATTTGTCCTGTACCTCTATAGCATGTACAGAAAGCCCACCTAAGTAAGCTGTATTTCTTATGGCAGAAAGGGAAAAATCAGTTGATCTGGTAGGACCAAACATTGTCATGGGAATGCCACTGGAGTGGGTACAGGAAGACCAACATTTAATACAAGTCTTCTTCTAACCAGCCTGATAACCTTAGGCAGGCCCCTTCCCACCTCTGGGCCCAGGGCTTCCTCATCTGCATTAAGGGGTTTGGACAACATAATCTCCAAGGCTCGTCCCCACTCTGAACATTTGGGGCTCAATCAATACTTCCCTAGTAGGGCCCCCTTGTCTCCTTCACCACTGCAAAGCCCAGATCAGTCTTGCTCCAGTGTTTATTTGTGTTCCTCTCCCTTCCACCACTTGCAGGCTGGGATGGGGAAAGGGCTTGGATCCCAGCTGATCACGGTTCTACTCCTTTGCCCTCCTCCACGTGGTCCTCTCTGTTTCACCAGGTGTAGGTGGCCTGTTCTGCAGTCTTCAAGTCATTTTTAGGCTTAGTTTTATTTGCTGTAGTTGTGTCCTTAGTGTGTACGTAGAAGGCTTTTACTGTGCAGTCCCACTCTGCCATCTTATAACAAGGCAAGGCCACAAATTATTGTTTGAATTACTCCTATTTGTATTCCTCATCTTCTACTTCCCAGTTATTGAAAAAAAATAATAAACTCTAAATATTGTTTTAAGGATTAGGCATAATTACTTTAAGACCTCTAGAGCAAACCTTAGCATATACTAGGTATTTAATATCTGCTAGCTATTTCTATTGTTATCATTCTTCTCTTTCTTTAATTATAGCAGTTAGTGTGGACTTAATTATTACTACCTGATAACTAAAAATGTCTTTCTCATTTTAAAAGGGAATACAAAGTAGACACATTAATCAGCTAAACAAATGCATCAAGTTAATGGTATTTCATTTCAATGAAATAGATAATCATATTGTTATGTACTTTGTATATATAATTAATCATATTTATTATAAATTGTGCAACAATAGATTTGGAATACTATATTGAATTATCATAAACTATTATTAAATTCTTCCAGTAAGTGTTCCATACTTTGTTTCCTTGAAACTTAAGCTAATAGAAAATGCTTCGGAGAAATTTTCGTTTTGAAGAAAACAGATCCTCGATACTTCTGACCTAAAAGGAAATGTAGCAAGCATTTCTTAATATTCTTAGAAATTACTCATAGGTTCAGCTTTAATTAATTTGTAACTCTTCCAAGTTATTTATTGAAAAAGGTCCTAAAGTTTAGTCTCCATCCAGTATTTAAATCTCCATGGCACCATCTCAGCCAAGTGGATGGGTGGCCTCTGCATGGGCAGTTAGACAATTAAATCTGTTAGTTCCCATAGTAACATATGATTTATTAATAGTTTATGAATATTTAAGAATATATTCTCTGTAATTCAGAAATGAATCATAATATAGTCATAGAAGAAAAAAGGAAGGTGGGCAGTGGATAAGGAAATAATTGAAATAGCAATAAAAATCTAGTTTGATTTTTGTTCTCTGTCAAGTATTAAATAATAGGTAAAACTTAACCAGCAAAATGCAAAATGTCAGTCTTTGTGGTATTGTCTGTCTGTTGTATTGTTCACTATCACACTTAGTCCCAATTCACAAGGTTTTTTCATTGTCTCCTACCGACTCTTTCCCTATATTCATCTTTAATTTTCATCCAATTCCCTCTTTCTCTCCACTTACCTCTTTGCCTCTTTCCTTAACATCTCTTTGTTTGGCTAACTATTCTTTTACTTCTATAATACAGTGACATTATTCTGCTTTACTAATCCCAAAACTGAGCTGTAATAATAAACACTGACACACATGAATGGGCTAGGCAGAGACAGTAAGAATATGTGATTAAAGGCTCAATAAATGTAGGAAAGATGGATGGATGGATGGATGGATGGATGGATGAATGATTTAAATTTAATAATATTTATTAAGTTCTCAAGAGCAAAGTACTGTGTTAGATTCTGTGACAGTTAATAAGTGAGATCTGATTCTCTGTCTTTAGGAGGTTAAAATCTACCAGGAAATTTATATGGAGAGTTGACCAAAATGCACAAAGCAAAACATGAGAAGCAATTCGGAGAGAGGGGGAAATGGAAGAAAAAAAAAGAAGTGCAGAGGAAGGGAGAAAGCAAATATTATTCAGGGAAAAGGAAATAGAAATTTAGTAGTTAGTAAACTAAGTAATGAAAAATTAGTATTAATTGTAAGTATTGTATTTCAGGGTATTCAAGATAAGAAAGTCATGTTCCAGAACTTAAAGCTCATTGATACTGGTTTTAGAAATCATATGGATCCCACCCTCAGCCATTGGTGAAAATATTGCATGCTACGACTTTCTTAAAGTCTTTATTATGAATTGAATAAAAGTATTATAAATAAGGATCTTTTCCTTAACATAAATGGTGTAGAATATTATAAATTGGCATAAGGTAATTGTGTCAGGCCACCAAGATAAGCTGCTGCCTTTCAGAATAGAAACTATAAGGTAATAGGCAAAGGTGTGCAAAGAGATTTAAACATTTCTGTAAAGAATCCTATGAAAATACTTCACCATTGCTGTTAGATGCTGTACTATCAAAACTTTCTAATGGTAAAAACCACTTTTTAAAATTATTTGAATGATGCAAACATTGTTAATTTTTACCTTTTTAAGCACATATTGTACAGGGCAATAAGAAAATATTTAATAATGGAATACCAATGAACAACTAATGCAGTATGTCAAGTCAAAGTAATGATATTTCCTTACCAAATATCACCAAATGATTTATATGAATGCCATCGTTTCCCAAAGAATGGAGGCCTTTCACTCGGTGCAGTAAATTGCATACTGTCTTTTTACAGCTGTTCCCAAAGACAAAGATATTTTTGAGCCTCATTTATAAAACATAAATATCAGATTGTTGTTCCAGCCTTCTTGTAATTCAAAATAGCATCAGTGCTGGATGAACATATTACTCATGGAAGGTAAGAAATGGTAACACTTTAAAGTTAATACTGTGAAATGAAGATGAATATACAAAATGGTAACTTCCAATGGTTTAAGTAGATGCTGTAAATACTTCACTGTGAGAATAGCAGGATCACGATAACATCTTGATAAGCAGTATCTAAGATAAGATCCATTTAAAATTCTTTCCATCTCTTGCTGTAAGAGCATTCAGCTTGTTACTAGGTTTGTATGATCCCATGTACAGAGTTATGTGTCCTGGGAAAGATTTACTTAGACAGAGGGCTGTGGGATTACGGGAAGAAGGAGATTGATTCTTTCTGCAGTGGTCATGAAGTCTTCTCAAAGAACGTGCAGTTTGGTAGAAATACAGCACCAGATGAATTGGATATCTGAAGGGGGGAAAGGGATATTTCAGGCAGAAGGAATACATAAATAGAACCACAAAGCCAGGAAGGTGGCTGGGGCATGTGGGGTGGGGAGTTTGACTAGTTCATGGTGATCATGGAGTTCATGACAGAGAAGTAGTGACAGATAAACTGGGAAAGTAAATTGGGGATAGATTGTGGAGGGTTGAGTGTCAGGCTAGAGAATCTGGTTCTTATTTAATAGTGAATAATAAGCTCAGTGACATTTTCCCCCAAGTGTTTAAACCCAGAATACTCACAATCATTCATGATGAGAACTGTACCTTTTATTTATTTATTTATTTATTTATTTTTGTAATTATTATCAGTGAATTTTATATGTAGCCATTTATATAACCATCAATCCAGTAGTATTACAAAAACAATAAAACCTTACTCAGATTTCTCAAATTGTCTTACTAATGTGATTTGTATTTAATGAAGAAAAAGTTGTTATTTTCTGGTTTAAGATCCAATTCAGAAAACATGTTTCATTTAGTTGTCGTGTCCTTTTTTTTTTTTTTCTTTTTTGTAGATAAGTATTTTTTATTGAAGGGTAGTTGACGCACAGTATTACATTACATTAGTTTCAGGTGTACAACGTAGTGATTCAACATTTATATACATGACAATTCTATGTACCAGCTATCACCATACCAAGTTGTTACAATATTTTGACTATATTCCTTATGCTATACATTACATCCCGGTTACTTATTTATTTTACCATTGGAAGTGTGTACTTTTTTTTTTTTTTTTTTTTTTTTGTGAGCGCATCTCTCATATTTATTGATTAAATGGTTGTTAACAACAATAAAGTTCTGTATAGAGGGGTCAATGCTCAATGCACAATCATTAATCCACCCCAAGCTTAATTTTCGTCAGTCTCCAATCTTCTGAGGCATAACAAACAAGTTCTTACATGGAGAACAAATTCTTACATAGTGAATAAGTTACATAGTGAACAGTACAAGGGCAGTCATCACAGAAACTTTTGGTTTTGCTCATGCATTATGAACTATAAACAGTTCAAATATGAATACTCATTTGATTTTTGTACTTGATTTATATGTGGATACCACATTTCTCTCTTTATTATTATTATTTTTAATAAAATGCTGAAGTGGTAGGTAGATACAAGATAAAGGTAGAAAACATAGTTTGGTGTTGTAAGAGAGCAAATGTAGATGATCAAGTGTGTGCCTGTAGACTATGTGTTAATCCAAGCTAGACAAGGGCAATAAAACATCCATGTATGCAGAAGATTTCTCTCAGAACAGGGGGGGTGAGGTTCTAAGCCTCACCTCTGTTGATCCCCAATTTCTCACCTGATGGCCCCCCTGCGACTGTGCCTGTCTTAGGTTGTTCCTCCCTTGAGGAATCTTACCCGTCTCTGGCTAACCAGTCATCTTCCGGGGCCATACAGGGAAATGTGAAGTTGGTAAGTGAGAGAGAAGCCTTATTGTTTGAAAAAGTTAGCTTTTTACTTCTTTGCATATTTATGCCCTGTGGCTTCTATGCCCAGCATTTGTCTTGAGGTATCTTTACCACTTGGAAGAATTATGATACTCGGTAAATTTGATATGAGGCACGAATTCTATTTAAGGGTTGTAATTAGGAAGGAAGAAGAAAAGCTATAGAAGCAGCAGGCAGAAGAAAACATGGGAAGATTGATTATTTCTTTGATATATCTTCTTGTAGAGTAACTTCAGCATGTACAGGTTTTAAGCTACTACTTAAATTGCACACACACATTAACATAATAGGAGTATAGTTACATAACCAAAGCATATCTGTAATTACCAGCCATCTGCAGTGAAACCAAGAAAACCAGTTAGGCACCTTAGGCATTTGTGAATGATTTGTGAAATCTATGATATGGTGGATATTGTCCAACTGAACTTGAACAGTCTGAGAGAAATCAGACAAATTAAAACAACCCATTCCTGGGGATTGTTCACATGCCATATGTTCTTTTAACAGTAAATAGTTTGTAGTTGTAAGACTTTGGAGCGCGACAATTTGCACTTCTCCAAATTCTTGGTTGAGTTCCAACAGTATAGATCCAGTCCAATTTTGTTGTTTTACTGTATGCACAGGCCAGCTTAGATATCTCCTTCCTCATTCCCATGGCAAGTCCAGGAACTGGTGGGATGAGTGCATCTACAGCTGTAGCAGTGCATAGATCTTTGTTGGGGTTTTTTGATGATCATCTTCTGGCATGAGTCTTCCAGAGAGTGCAGATGTTGGAAGTTCTTTTTCATATCATATCTTAGTTCATTTTCGGGGTAGCCCAATTAGGCTTTGATCCTCTGTATAAACACAAACAGACCCTTTGCCTACACTTTTATATGCCCTTTATACCCTTGTGTAGAACTCGTTGGAGGTTACCACACAGAAACTGCCCTTTTTTTTTTTTTTTTTCTATCACTAATCTACACTTACATGACGAATATTATGCTTACTAGGCTCTCCCCTATAAACCCCTTTACAGTCACTGTCCATCAGCATAGCAAAATGTTGTAGAATCACTACTTGCCTTCTCTGTGTTGTATAGCCCTCCCTTTTCTCCTACCCCCCCATGCATGTTAATCTTAATACCCCCCTACTTCTCCCCCCCTTATCCCTCCCTACCCACCCATCCTCCCCAGTTCCTTTCCCTTTGGTACCTGTTAGTCCATTCTTGAGTTCTGTGATTCTGCTGCTGTTTTGTTCCTTCAGTTTTTCCTTTGTTCTTATATTCCACAGATAAGTGAAATCATTTGGTATTTCTCTTTCTCCGCTTGGCTTGTTTCACTGAGCATAATACCCTCCAGCTCCATCCATGTTGCTGCAAATGATTGGATTTGCCCTTTTCTTATGGCTGAGTAGTATTCCATTGTGTATATGTACCACATCTTCTTTATCCATTCATCTATTGATGGACATTTAGGTTGCTTCCAATTCTTGGCTATTGTAAATAGTGCAGCAATAAACATAGGGGTGCATCTGTCTTTCTCAAACTTGATTGCTGCGTTCTTAGGTTAAATTCCTAGGAGTGGAATTCCTGGGTCAAATGGTAAGTCTGTTTTGAGCATTTTGATGTACCTCCATACTGCTTTCCACAATGGTTGAACTAACTTACATTCCCACCAGCAGTGTAGGAGGGTTCCCCTTTCTCCACAGCCTCGCCAACATTTGCTGTTGTTTGTCTTTTGGATGGCAGCCATCCTTACTGGTGTGAGGTGATACCTCATTGTAGTTTTAATTTGCATTTCTCTGATAATTAGCGATGTGGAGCATCTTTTCATGTGTCTGTTGGCCATCAGTATTTCTTTTTTGGAGAACTGTCTCTTCAGTTCCTCTGCCCATTTTTTAATTGGGTTATTTGTTTTTTGTTTGTTGAGGCGTGAGAGCTACTTATATATTCTGGACGTCAAGCCTTTATCGGATGTGTCATTTTCAAATATATTCTCCCATACTGTAGGGATCCTTCTTGTTCTATTGATGGTGTCTTTTGCTGTACAGAAGCTTTTCAGCTTAATATAGTCCCACTTACTCATTTTTGCTGTTGTTTTCCTTGCCCGGGGAGATATGTTCAAGAAGAGGTCACTCATGTTTATGTCTAAGAGGTTTGTGCCTATGTTTTCTTCCAAGAGTTTAATGGTTTCATGGCTTACATTCAGGTCTTTGATCCATTTTGAGTTTACTTTTGTATATGGGGTTAGACAATGGTCCAGTTTCATTCTCCTACATGTAGCTGTCCAGTTTTGCCAGCACCACCTGTTGAAGAGACTGTCATTTTGCCATTGTATGTCCATAGCTCCTTTATCAAATATTAATTGACCATATATGTCTGGGTTGATGACTGGATTCTCTAGTCTGTTCCATTGGTCTGTGGCTCTGTTCTTGTGCCAGTACCAAATTGTCTTGATTACTATGGCTCTATAGTAGAGCTTGAAGTTGGGGAGTGAGATCCCCCCTACTTTATTCTTCTTTCTCAGGATTGCTTTGGCTATTCGGGGTCTTTGGTGTTTCCATATGAATTTTTGAATTGTTTGTTCCAGTTCATTGAAGAATGTTGCTGGTAGTTTCATAGGGATTGCATCAAATCTGTATATTGCTTTGGGCAGGATGGCCATTTTAACGATATTAATTCTTCCTAGCCACGAGCATGGGATGAGTTTCCATCTGTTAGTGTCCCCTTTAATTTCTCTTAAGAGTGACTTGTAGTTTTCAGAGTATAAGTCTTTCACTTCTTTGGTTAGGTTTATTCCTAGGTATTTTATTTTTTTTGATGCAATTGTGAATGGAGTTGTTTTCCTGATTTCTCTTTCTGTTGGTTCATTGTTAGTATATAGGAAAGCCACAGATTTCTGTGTGTTGATTTTGTATCCTGCAACTTTGCTGTATTCCGATATCAGTTCTAGTAGTTTTGGGGTGAAGTCTTTAGGGTTTTTTATGTACAGTATCATGTCATCTGCAAATAGTGACAGTTTAACTTCTTCTTTACCAATCTGGATTCCTTGTATTTCTTTATTTTGTCTGATTGCCGTAGCTAGGACCTCCAGTACTATGTTAAATAACAGTGGAGAGAGTGGGCATCCCTGTCTAGTTCCCGATCTCAGCGGAAATGCTTTCAGCTTCTCGCTGTTCAATATAATGTTGGCTGTGGGTTTATCATAGATGGCCTTTATTATGTTGAGGTACTTGCCCTCTATTCCCATTTTGCTGAGAGTTTTTAACATGAATGGATGTTGAACTTTGTCAAATGCTTTTTCAGCATCTATGGAGATGATCATGTGGTTTTTGTCTTTCTTTTTGTTGATGTGGTGGATGATGTTGATGGACTTTCGAATGTTGTACCATCATTGCATCCCTGGTATGAATCCCACTTGGTCATGGTGTATGATCCTTTTGATGTATTTTTGAATTCAGTTTGCTAATATTTTGTTGAGTATTTTTGCATCTACATTCATCAGGGATATTGGTCTGTAGTTTTCTTTTTTGGTGGGGTCTTTGCCTGGTTTTGGTATTAGGGTGATGTTGGCTTCATAGAATGAGTTTGGGAGTATCCCCTCCTCTTCTATTTCTTGGAAAACTTTAAGGAGAATGGGTATTATGTCTTCCCTGTATGTCTGATAAAATTCCGAGGTAAATCCATCTGGCCGGGGGTTTTGTTCTTTGGAAGTTTTTTGATTACCTCTTCAATTTCGTTGCTGGTAATTGGTCTGTTTAGATTTTCGGTTTCTTCTTGGGTCCATCTTGGAAGGTTATATTTTTCTAGGAAGTTGTCCATTTCTCCTAGGTTTCCCAGCTTGTTAGCATATAGGTTTTCATAGTATTCTCCAATAATTCTTTGCATTTCTGTGGGGTCCGTCGTGATTTTTCCTTTCTCGTTTCTGATACTGTTGATTTGTGTTGACTCTCTTTTCTTCTTAATAAGTCTGGCTAGAGGCTTATCTATTTTGTTTATTTTCTCGAAGAACCAGCTCTTCGTTTCATTGAATTTTGCTATTGTTTTATTCTTCTCAATTTTATTTATTTCTTCTCTAATCTTTATTATGTCCCTCCTTCTGCTGACCTTAGGCCTCATCTGTTCTTCTTTTTCCAATTTCGATAATTGTGACATTAGACCATTCATTTGGGATTGCTCTTCCTTTTTTAAATATGCTTGGATTGCTATATACTTTCCTCTTAAGACTGCTTTTGCTGTGTCCCACAGAAGTTGGGGCTTAGTGTTGTTGTTCTCATTTGTTTCCATATATTGCTGGATCTCCATTTTGATTTGGTCATTGATCCATTGATTATTTAGGAGCGTGTTGTTAATCCTCCATGTGTTTGTGAGCCTCTTTGCTTTCTTTGTACAGTTTATTTCTAGTTTTATGCCTTTGTGGTCTGAAAAGTTGGTTGGTAGGATTTCAATTTTTTGGAATTTTCTGAGGCTCTTTTTGTGGCCTAGTATGTGGTCTATTCTGGAGAATGTTCCATGTGCACTTGAGAAGAATGTATATCCTGCTGCTTTTGGATGTAGAGTTCTATAGATGTCTATTAGGTCCATCTGCTCTACTGTGTTGTTCAGTGCTTCCGTGTCCTTACTTATTTTCTGCCCAGTGGATCTATCCTTTGGGGTGAGTGGTGTGTTGAAGTCTCCTAGAATGAATGCATTGCAGTCTATATCCCCCTTTAGTTCTGTTAGTATTTGTTTCACATATGCTGGTCCTCCTGTGTTGGGTGCATATATATTTAGAATGGTTATATCCTCTTGTTTGACTGAGCCCTTTATCATTATGTAGTGTCCTTCTTTATCTCTTGTTACTTTCTTTGTTTTGAAGTCTATTTTGTCTGATATTAGTACTGCAACCCCTGCTTTCTTCTCACTGTTGTTTGCTTGAAATATGTTTTTCCATCCCTTGACTTTTAGTCTGTACATGTCTTTGGGTTTGAGGTGAGTTTCTTGTAAGCAGCATATAGATGGGTCTTGCTTTTTTATCCATTCTGTTACTCTGTGTCTTTTGATTGCTGCATTCAACTCATTAACATTTAGGGTGACTATTGAAAGATATGTACTTATTGCCATTGCAGGCTTTAAATTCGTGGTTACCAAAGGTTCAAGGTTAGCCTCTTTAGTATCTTACTGCCTAACTTAGCTCGCTTATTGAGCTGTTATATACACTGTCTGGAGATTCTTTTCTTCTCTCCCTTCTTGTTCCTCCTCCTCGATTCTTCATATGTTGGGTGTTTTGTGCTGTGCTCCTTCTAGGAGTGCTCCCATCTAGAGCAGTCCCTGTAAGATGTTCTGTGGAGGTGGTTTGTGGAAAGCAAATTCCCTCAGCTTTTGTTTGTCTGGGAATTGTTTAATCCCACCGTCATATTTGAATGATAGTCGTGCTGGATACAGTATCCTTGGTTCAAGGCCCTTCTGTTTCATTGTATTAAATATATCATGCCATTCTCTTCTGGCCTGTAGGGTTTCTGTTGAGAAATCTGACGTTAGTCTGATGGGTTTCCCTTTATAGGTGACCTTTTTCTCTCTAGCTGCCTTTAACACTCTTTCCTTGTCCTTGATCTTTGCCATTTTAATTATTATGTGTCTTGGTGTTGCCCTTCTTGGATCCTTTCTGTTGGGGGTTCTGTGTATTTCCGTTCGATTACTTCCTCCCCCAGTGTGGGGAAGTTTTCAGCAATTATTTCTTCTAAGATACTTTCCATCTCTTTTCCTCTCTCTTCTTCTTCTGGGACCCCTATAATACGGATATTGTTCCTTTTAGATTGGTCACACAGTTCTCTTAATATTGTTTCATTCCTGGAGATCCTTTTGTCTCTCTCTATGTCAGCTTCTATGCGTTCCTGTTCTCTGATTTCAATTCCATCAATGGCCTCTTGCATTCTATCCATTCTGCTTATAAACCCTTCCAGAGTTTGTTTCATTTCTGCGATCTCCTTTCTGGCATCTGTGATCTCTTTCCGGACTTCATCCCATTTTTCTTGCGTATTTCTCTGCATCTCTGTCAGCATGTTTATGATTCTTATTTTGAATTCTTTGTCAGGAAGACTGGTTAGGTCTGTCTCCTTCTCTGGTGTTGTCTCTGTGATCTTTGTCTGCCTGTAGCTTTGCCTTTTCATGGTGATAGGAATAGTCTGCAGAACTGGGACGAGTGACGGCTGGAAGGACTTCCTTTCTTGTTGGTTTGTGGCCCTCCTCTCCTGGGAGAACAGCGGCCTCTAGTGGCTTGTGCTGCGCAGCTGCGCGCAGACAGGGTTTCTGCTTCCTGCCCGGCTAATATGGAGTTAATCTCCGCTGTTGCTGTGGGCGTGGCCTGGCTCGGGCAGCTGCTCCAAAATGGTGGAGTCGCGTTGGAGCAGGAGCTGCTGGGAGGCTATTTATCTCCGTAAGGGGCCTCCCTGCTCCCTGCAGCCCAGGGGTTAGAGTGCCCAGAGATCCCGGATTCCCTACCTCTGGATTAAGTGACCCGCCCTGCCCCTTTAAGACTTCCAAAAAGCACCCGCCAAAACAAAACAACGACCACAAAAAAAAAAAACAAGAAAAAAAATTTTTTTAATTAAAAAAAAAAAAAATTTTTAATTAAAAAAAAAATGGTGGTCGTTTGTTTTTCTTTATTCTCCGGTGCCAGCCTCAGGCCTCTGCTCACCGGTCTTTCTGCCTTGTTTCCCTAGTATTGGGGTCCCTGTCCCTTTAAGACTTCCAAAAAGCGCTCGCCAATACAAAACAGCAAAAAAGCAAAAAAAAAAAAAAATGGTCGCGCGCTTTTCTTATGTCCTCTGTCGCCCAGCCTCCAGTGCCTGCTCACTGTTCTTGCTGCCCTGTTTTCCCAGTATCGAGGGCCCTGCACTCTGGCCCGGATGGCGGGGGCTGGGTGTTCGGCAGTCCTGGGCTCCGTCTCCCTCCCGCTCTGCCTGCTCTTCTCCCGCCGGGAGCTGGGGGGAGGGGCGCTCGGCTCCCGCGGGGCCGGGGCTTGTATCTTACCCCCTTCGCGAGGCGCTGGGTTCTCTCAGGTGCGGATGTGGTCTGGATATTGTCCTGTGTCCTCTGATCTTTATTCTAGGAAGGGTTGTCTTTGTTATATTTTCATAGATACATGTTGTTTTGGGAGGAGATTTCCGCTGCTCTACTCACGCCGCCATCTTCCGCCCCTCTCTGCCATTTTAATTATTATGTGTCTTGGTGTTGTCGTCCTTGGATCCTTTCTGTTGGGGTTCTGTGTATTTCCATGGTCTGTTCGATTATTTCCTCCCCCAGTCTGGGGAAGTTTTCATCAATTATTTCTTCTAAGATACTTTCCATCTCTTTTCCTCTCTCTTCTTCTTCTTGAACCCCTATAATACGGATATTGTTCCTTTTGGATTGGTCACACAGTTCTCTTAATATTGTTTCATTCCTGGAGATCCTTTTACCTCTCTCTATGTCAGCTTCTATGCGTTCCTGTTCTCTGGTTTCAATTCCATCAATGGCCTCATGCATTCTATCCATTCTGCTTATAAACCCTTCCAGAGTTTGTTTCATTTCTGTGATCTCCTTGCTGGCATCTGTGATCTCCCTCCGGACTTCATCCCATTTCTCTTGCGTATTTCTCTGCATCTCTGTCAGCATGTTTATGATTCTTATTTTGAATTCTTTGTCAGGAAGACTGGTTAGGTCTGTCTCCTTCTCTGGTGTTGTCTCTGTGATCTTTGTCTGCCTGTAACTTTGCCTTTTCATGGTGATAGGAATAGTTTGCAGAGCTGGGACGAGTGACGGCTGGAAGAACTTCCCTTCTTGTTGGTTTGTGGCCCTCCTCTCCTGGGAGAACAGCGACCTCTAGTGGCTTGTGCTGGGCAGCTGCGTGCAGACAGGGCTTCTGCTTCCTGCCCAGCTGCTATGGAGTTAATCTCCGCTGTTGCTGTGGGCGCCGCCTGGCTCGGGCAGCTACTCCAAAATGGTGGAGTCGCGTTGGAGCAGGAGCTGCTGGGAGGCTATTTATCTCCATAAGGGGCCTCCCTGCTCCCTGCAGCCCAGGGGTTAGGGTGCCCAGAGATCCCCGCTTTCCCTACCTCTGGATTAAGTGTCCCGCCCTGCCCCTTTAAGACTTCCTAAAAGCACCTGCCAAAACAAAACAACGACCAAGAAAAAAAAAAGAAAAAAAAAATTTTTTTAATTAAAAAAAAAAAAAATGGTGGCTGCTCGTTTTTCTTTATTCTCCATCGCCAGCCTCAGGCATTTGCTCACTGGTCTTGCTGCCCTGTTTCCCTAGTGTTGGGGTCCCTATCCCTTTAAGACTTCCAAAAAGCGCTAGCCAAAACAAAACAGCAAAAAAAAAAAAAAAAAAATTGTTCGCTTGCTTTTCTTATGTCCTCTGGCGCCCGGCCTCCGGTGCCTGCTCACTGTTCTTGCTGCCCTGTTTTTCTAGTATCGAGCGCCCTGCACTCTGGCCCGGATGGCTGGGGCTGGGTGTTCGGCAGCCCTGGGCTCCGTCTCCCTCCCGCTCTGCCTGGTCTTCTCCCGCCGGGAGCTGGGGGGAGGGGCGCTCGGCTCCCGCGGGGCCGGGGCTTGTATCTTACCCCCTTCGCGAGGCGCTGGGTTCTCTCAGGTGCGGATGTGGTCTGGATATTGTCCTGTGTCCTCTGGTCTTTATTCTAGGAAGGGTTGTCTTTGTTATATTTTCATAGATATATGTTGTTTTGGGAGGAGATTTCCGCTGCTCTACTCACGCCGCCATCTTCCGCCCCCTCTATTTTTATTTTTTTGCATTTAGAATGTACCTAGATCTGCCAGGCAGTTTACAAACATTAACCAATAAGTCATTACAAAGTATGCTTGAAAGAAGTTTTAACCCCTTTTTACAGATGCGAAACTGTCTCAGAGGGGCTATAAAATATGCTTGTGTCCAACTATCTAATAAGTAAAAAGTTTTACCCTAAATTTTATGCTCCTTACTCTTCATAATCCTGTTTTCATAATCCTTTTATCTTATGAAGATCCTGTAACTTCTCAATTCTATTACTGTTTGTATTTCAGTATTTTGAAGAAGGGAGAAATAGGAGAGTTAGACTAGTCTAGAGGCTATTTTAATAGGACAACAACAAAAAATATTTCTAATTGAATTATGTCTGTCACTAGTTCAAATAACAGCAAATCTGAGCCACCATTTGTTCCTGAAAAATGCACTTTAAATATTGGCACAATTACTATTTTAGTTTCATTGTGATGTTGAGGGTCCTTATGCAGGGGAAAAGCTTAAATCCCTTTCATTGTCTGTTAGGTTTCTTGTGATAATCAGAAAAAGCTTTTCAATGGAACTAAAAGAGATTAGCCAGATTCAGGAAGTTTAATTTCCACTCTTAAACCATCAAAATTAAGCACTTAGTATGCACAAAGCTTAAAATATGGCAAGTATCTTGACTACATTAAAAAATTTTTGATCTTATAACAGCCTTGTAAGGTAGGCATTCTTTACCCACTTTATAAATGAGGAAATTAAGTTTGAGAGAGGTCTGTGTGTTGTGGAACTGATCTTCATACTCAACTCTTTTTGCCTTTAAGACTTCACTCTTTCCACAACAGCCAAATGCCCTGTAATGAACGCATGAGTAAGAATGAAGATGGGTGATTTTTAAATGGCATTCATGCCTCTGGGTTGCAAAGCTGAAGAAGGCCTGTGGCGCAAACCTCAAGTGCAGTTCATGGCAATTAACAGAGAAGTATAACGTCAATGTTAAGGCATAGAATTTGGAATAAGAGGAATGTGGACGTGTATGTAACTCTTGCTTCCACCACGTAAAGGCTCTGTGACCTTAAGGGTGTTACTTAATCTCTCTGAGGCTCAATTGCTAATCTGGAAAATACAAATAATAGTTTCTATTTTAGGAGGTTGCTAAGAGGAGTAAGTGAAGTAGTGCCTAAAAAGTTCTTAGTGCAAAGTAGAATCTTAATAGAAGTAAGTTCTATTAATAATAGTAGTTGTATTACCACCCTATGGTATCTCCAAGACTCCAGCTACCATCTCCGAAACAATCTCTTACAAATATTAGATTGAGACCTCTCTGGACCCATATACCATCACGTACTTAGCATTTGCACTTGGATGTCCCACAAACATCTCATACTTATTATGCATCAAAATGAACTGAGGATATGCATCACCCTTCCTACCCTGCTAATAATATCTGCCCACCTGCAGTCTTTCCTATAAGAGATCATCATCTTTGAATGGATGATGAGTGTGTGCAATCAGCTCACAACCAACTCAAATCCAAGTTACTAAATTCTGAGGTATACACCCTCCAAATCTCTCCTAACCCCACCCTGGCCCTGACCACCATCATTTCTTTCCTAGAATATTTCAACCACACCTACTTCTTTCTGTCTGTCCTCACCAACCAGCTCTCTGTACTGTAACCAGAACGGGCTTTCCGCCCTCTTGAAACTCAGATGAAATTGGCTTTGAATGACTTACCATCTCCGATGGAAATTCAAATCCCCTGGAGATTTTTGTCAATTTGGGGAACTTTTTAATTCTCACAATCTCATCTTCCCTTGGGTGCCAACTTGCGATAAATACCACTTCTGTGCCTAACACATGGATGTGAATCTCAGCCCCTTCAGCAGATCCCACAAACAATTCACTCACAATGGCATCTGTGAGTGTAGCAAGCATTGGTAAAGATTGGGGTTTGGAGAGGTGGAGACGTGTTTACTATTCAAAATGCTAACTTCAAATGAAACATTAGGCATTTCCAGTTTTAAAATGCCCTTTGACCTCCTTGCCATCCAGATATTTCTACTGGCTGGTTACCCCTTCTATATACTAGCATCATACTGTCCCGCACTCTCTTCTCTCCATGATTTTTCTAGCTCCTTCCCTCTTTCCTCTCCCTCTTACTTTCTGGAATAAAGCCATTCTTTCCTTTGAAACTTACATACTGTTTTGGCTGTCTGTTTTTGTTTATTTGCCTAGATTCCTCTGCTCACACTGATAGAGCATTCCCTTCAATCCCAAGTGGTTCATTATCAAGTATTTTTCCATTAAAAGTTCCCCCCAGTAGGAATTTGGGAACCAACAGTTAACACAATACATTTTTTGCAGCTATTACAGAATGCAAATCTGGTCATTTTACTCCTCCACTTAATGACCTGTAAGTGGCTTCCCATTGCCTTGAGCAAAAAGCTTCAACTTTTTTAGCTGGACCTGCAAAATAGCTGTGATCTTGTCTCCACTACTGGCCATTCTGGTGTCTTTCTGGTTTCTCAAATACATTGTGCAGCTCTTCATATACACTGTACTTCATAGATTCTATTCTTTCTCCAACTCATTATCAGGCCAACTCTTTGTAGCCTTTACTTACCTATAGAGACTCTTACCTCCTCTAGTTTAAACCCTCCTGCTAGACGCTCTTTTATCATCATGCACTTCTTAACAATGCCTTTCCCACTTGTAATTATTTAATTATTTAAATAGCATATATTCACTCTTTTGCTGTAGACTCCAAGCACTCTGGGACAGGACCAAATTGCTTTTGTTAACTATCAGGTCCTTAGCACCAAGCATACAGTAGTTACTCAATTTTTTAAAACTACATGAAGATAAACATTGAGCAAAGCATGTACGTAAAGTATTACACTTCATCTCCCTTAATTTCTGGTCTTTGATTTATCCAGCATGGAGAGATCAGCCTTCTGGGAAAACCATTCCATCCCAGCAATGGGGGAGGGCACAATAAACTACTGGCTTTAAAATTCTGACAATTTTGTTGATGATATTAACAACTCAAGAGGAGAGTTAAAAGGCAGTGCTTATTAAAGGTCGCAAGGGTCCCACCTAAACGGGCTGTGAACTAGGTGTTTGGCAAGTAGGCTACACTCTGTTAGCTATCATCAGGATTTAGTTAACTGGCGTCTCAGCTGGAGAGACACCTGATGCCTGTGGGGAAATGTGACTGAACTCAGCCATTCTAAAATAAATGTTCAGTGCCATCATCTTTCACATTATCTTTCAAAAAGTTGGGCAGGCACATTTTTACAAGCATCTTTCTAAGGTAAAACCATTTTAAAATGATCAATACTGGTAAGGCTAGAAAAGAGGGATGGGGAATAAAAATCTGCCAGTGCCTCATTTTGGGAAAATAATACCTGTTTCACAGGCAAAATTAACCTGTCAGGAACCCCTGTTTTTCATAACACATTAAGCCAGGAAAACGTTGCATTTTTTAGAATTTGCCTGATCATTGAGCTGTTCAGAATAAATGTATTTCATGGCTGCCTGGATAGTGGGCCCACCTCCTCCCGGGTCAATCATCAGCCAGGCACGGCTTCACAGGTCTTAAAACTTCTCAGCACAGTAGGTCCTAGATGCTGTTCCCATGGTAACCTTCAGTCAAACAGGTTCGCTCAGGCTGTCATACATGGACTTAATAGAAAGAGAAATGTTGGCTGCTCTTGTTCATAATGCTACAAAAAGGGGTAATACTAGTTACTGAGTAAGTAGCCTGAAAGTCAGAATGGCTACTGAACTGTATGTGAATCATAATGTTCTCAAAAGATACAACTTCAACCATGTCCATGTTCCAAAGAAAGTCAATGAGAAAACGTAGATCATAAATTTTGTAGTAAGAAATAGCTACTGTTTTTGCAGGATCTACTAAATATCTTGTAATGTGCATATATAATTTTGTTTGTTTCCCCCACAAAAACCTAGTCATAATAGGTTTTAGTGTTTCCACAATTTGCCTGAGGATAAAAAGCAACTGAGACTCAAAGAATTAAAATGAGATACTGTCACTTACATGGGATTTGAACCCAGGTCTGCCTAGCTCCAAAATTTCTATCTGTAAAATTGCCCTTTTCATGATACCATGCTTTTGAGCATCTATCAAGCATAACCTAGAGGAAAAACGCATGGTTTGTGCTGAGGGAGTTCAGCACTAGCTAAGAACAGGTGTGAAATGATAGCACTTGGGAAATAATTCTGGCTCTAGGATCTTACAGTCTAGGGACTGTAGCACAATAGAGCCATAAAATGTGTAAAGAATTCCCTTGAGTGCCAGCTCCACATTATAATAGAATAACATAATACACATTATAATACATGATAAGTACTATAAAATATATACCATAATATACTATCATGTGCTATATATTATATATGTAATATACTATATATAGTATAGTATAATGTATATATAGTATATATTATATATAATATATACAGCATAGTATAATTAAGAAACCCATTTAATTTATTCACTCTTCAATGTTTTTATCTGCAAAGTGAAATAATAACTAATGGCATGTTTTGAGGATCCAATGAGAAAATATATTTGAAAGCTTTATAAAATATAAAATGTGATATATGGCTATTATTATTAACTTACACATCACCTAAAATCTTGGCATGTATCTGCAGCGTAACACTTTCTTTCTATTTCAAAATGCCGGGTTGAATTCTTTCTTCAAGCGCATTTTGTTTAATCTCCTAAATTAAGATTTCTGCCGAGCCTCCACCCCAAATCCATATTGGAAGTCGGGAAATAATGACTGCATTAATAGACATAATAAGATGTCATTTTATACAGGCACAGCCACTTGATAAGGAAATGTCATTTGTATTTATTTTAAATTAATACTTACTGGGTAACAGAACTTGGTTACCATTTCACATTCCAACTTGGCAGAGCCAATAGCGTAGGATCACAAGCTGCAGGTCCAAAGATAAGCTGTTTGATAAGGAAATGGCAGTGCAACAAATTCAAGGGTTGTAATCTGGCAGCCTGTGGGCTGAGACTGGCCTGTAAATGCGTTTTCTTTGTCCAGCATCACTTGATTTCATTGTAACTGTGCTTTTAAACAGTGCATATACCCTCTCATTTGCTAACTATTCCATCATGCAGTCCTCCTATATTTGACTGCTTCTCACGTTTATATTACCTGTGTGACATCTGAGTTTGGACTCTTTTACCAAATAAGAGGCAAGGGAGATGAGGGCTCTGTATCATGTAATCATAAAGACAGAAGTGAATGTACCTGAGCATGTAAAACATGAGAGGCAGAACTGGCGTGGATGTGGACCAGACCGAGAGAACCCGATCTGGAAAAGATACATTTCAGACACACATAAAGAAGTCTGGTGTTACACAGCAGATTGCAAAGGTATTCATTCAGCAAGCATTCAGCAAGAACTTGCTGTGTGAGCTTCAGAGCAGTCTCTGACAACACATAACACACCTAAGTAAGTTAACATTTACGATGCTCTCATCCTCTTCATTATCATCAACGCTGCTATTATTATTGATCAGACACAATGCCAGGAAGACCAAAGGCACGGAAGACCGATCTTCCTCTTTACTCCCAAATACAGTGTCTCCCCAGAGTCCTCCATAGTTCTTGATACGTGCTTGTTGCTCAAGACATAGCAGAACAATGTTTGAATATATAATGGAAGATTGGGGGAGGTGGTCCCTGGTCTCTGAGATCAACATCCAATTCTATTCTGACAATTTCCCTAAGAAGTTGTGAACAATTCTAAGAAAGTTTCAGGAGGAGCCCCCATCCTATCAGGCTGTCTTTCGGACTTTGATCTTCAGAAAGAGCTGAATGGAAAGAACGTCTTGCTGGAACAGGTTTCCTGAGAGCTGGACTGGAGGCTAAGTGGTTTAATTACATAACGTCTGCAGAGAATCATAGCCGTAAGTGCTAGATAAGCACCGGACATCATTAATATTACTATTTTAAAGAAGTGAGCATCCCTTACCTCTTACACAGTAACCCTAGCCCTGCAGAATATTCTAATTGTTCCCTCTAAAATGCTCTCTAATAACTCTAATTCCTGATTGGGTTGCCAGCTGGAGCACTGATAATGTCATGCATGTCGCACAGGCAGATATGGCGCAGCTGGTACTGATTCGGACACTCATGAGGTCTTAACTGAACACTTCCAACAGCCTTCTTACTGTCTACTGGCCTTCGACGGGCCCAGTTGGCCAATTCCTAACTACACTGGGCCATGTTCCTAACTCTATTGGTCTTTTAAAAATGGGATCTAATCATGCCACTTCTCCGAATTAAAACAAGCCATTTCTTTTGGTCTCAGAAAATATTCAAATTCCTTCACAAGACACATAGTGCACTGAGGTATCTACCTTCTCCTCCGAGACTCTGACACTATCTAACCACTCTGGAGGACCGGGGGGTCTCTTCCCACTTCTCCAGATGACTTTTCTGGCCTTTGTTCCCCTGGTGAACTCCTGAGCATCTTCCTATTATCACTTCCAACCCTGAAACCTCCCTTATACCATCCTCTGAAGCAGAATTAATTGCTCTCTAATCTACCTTCTTATAGCACTGAACAATTCTCTTACATTGACCAGGACCTTTGGCTGCAAAGCCAAAGTCTAGCTTGAACAACATAAGCATAAACTGGGATTTATTCATTCATGTCACTAAACCGCACAATGGCCTTCGGGTGACTGGGACCAGGGCCTCAGACCAAATGAGGGATTCTCCATCAGGGAACTATCTTCCTGGGGCAGAAATTTTAGGCCCAGACTTCTCCATCTTTGCAGCCATATATACTTTAAGTAGGAGAAAGAGCTTCTTCCTACTAATTTCAGTTATAAAATTTCACAGTAAGCATGTGGCTGGCTTAGTCTCGTGTGTAGCCCTGTAACTGTGGAGATGGGACTGGATGCTATGATTCAGCCACACTGAGTTCAAGTATCTCCTGTGCTGACCTGGGAGTGAAGCACCGTAATGAGCGATCCCCATCAGGAAGCCCTTACTGGCTTTATGGTGGGAAAGAAGAGGATACAACCTGAGAAGGGATTCCAGACAGCAGAAAAAAACAGGTATCAAACAACCATTTTTCAACGTTCCTATCTATTAACACTCTCAATGTGTAATAATGATGCATTTGAGCGCGCTGCTCTCACTGGAGTCGGCTCCTGGAGTTCAGGTTCCCTGTCTTACTTGCTTGCCTGTTGCCAATACCTAGCATGGTGTCTGAGCCGAGGGGGCACTTAGCTAATGTCTGCTTATTGTTGAATTAGGAAATGGATAGCTCTCCAATGTTCTCTGAATAAAATATCCAATGAACATAATTACAGAATTCTGTAGTATTTTGAAGTTAATCAAATGAATGCTGATAGAATCGCTATAGTTCAAAAGTCACTGAGTGATTCAAACTTAACTGAAACACAATAACCTTTAAAAGGCAACTAATATTTAGTGAGTTTACACTGTTAGCATTTTATAGAAGCCGTTTAATCCTTACAAAGTTACCATGATCTGTAAGAATATGAAGTTAAGAGGTCCTTGGGTTTCCCAAACTGTCCCAGGCAATAGGTTGCAGAGAAGGAACAGACAGGCAGGCCCTCTGATTCCTAGCCTGTTGCTGGATTCTTAAGGAAGTTATTTAACCTCTCCAAATAAAATAGGGATTATAACACTTCTGAAGATTGTCATAAGGAATAAAAGAAACACATGTATAAAGTGCCCAGCAAGCCTGGTCCATATTCGTGGATCCAAAGATTATGTGGCTACATTTGTCAGGGACAGTGGAGATTCCCTAAGATATCTGGCTGGTACATATTTGTGGCCAGTTCCACTTTGCAGAGGCCAGCTCTGCAAGAACCAAGAACTCGAGAGGGGTCAGTTGGAGAGAAGAAAAACACAGAGATAGATGCAAGAAAAACACAGAAATCAAATTTGGGACGACAGGAGTTGCACTGACCCCTGATGGCAGACCTGTGGCGCCGTTTTATATCTTTGCACAGCTTATATACACAGGCTCACTTCCGTGTGCCACCCACAGTGACCTCACATCTGGGCTGTTTAGCTGCCTGCGGCTATTCTTGCACCTCCTGTAAACTGGGGGTGGTGCTGGCAGGCAGTTCCCTGAGCAGAACTTGCGGGATGTGACGGACGTGCCTCTACACATTTGGCTCTCCACATCCTGTTCCTTGTCGCAGCCCAGCCCAGGAACTGATCCTGTATCTTTCTCCTCTGTAATGCTGCCCACTCTGTCTGCAGTAGCATCTCTCCCCCAGGACTCGCTATGGGACAGGCTCCAGACTCCAGCGTACCCCACTCCTTGCCAAAGCCAGCACTCAGGCCCCTTTTGGTGCCTCAAATTCCGGAAAGAGAAATTCCCAGAGCCATGTGGTGCAGCTCCTAGACCTTGTTGCGACATCCGTTCACTGGGTGGCATATGTACCACTGTTCTCTCAAGTGTGAAAGGAGGCTGGTGCACTGGAGAAATGTCTATATTAAACTTTGTTATGCAAAGGAAATTTCAGTGAAAAAATTTTCCCTGCAGAGTCCAGCAAAACAAAAAAGTCTCAAAGGAAAAAAAAAAGCTTTAAATGTTTAAATGTTCCTCTGTCCACCTAATAAATCGGTGTTTGCCTTGCCGAAGGTTATTAGGTCAGTTTCTGCTACTTTTTGTTCTGTTTCTCAGCAGGGATCACATGCCTGAAGCATGCCTGAAGCATTGTCTCCTGAATACAGGTTCCAAGAAAAGCGAAACAAACAGGACAGAGAGGAGAGAAATAGCATAGATGACATTTCTGTTAGGCCCCCTGCCTAGATCTCACTTGGCCCTCTGCCTACTCCTCATTATCCCACTGACTGAATCTGATTAGCCCACCCTGATTTATTTTTGGCAACCTGAAAGCACACGGCCGATGCTTATTTTCATAGCTGATAAAAGCATCCCCAAAACTGTCACTACATTTCAGAAGATTTGTCCCTTTCCCTGGAAGATTTCACTATCTACAAAGCATCATGACACATTAGACATTTTATTTCTTAAACACTTCACAAATGTGAGTCTATGTATTCCTCTTTTCATTATCATAAAAACTTCCAGTTATTGGCTATTAAAACATGGAGCAAAAATTCTTAAAATTCCTTGGTAACAATTATTAGTAATCATGTAAAAATTCCTATTTTGATGTTTGTGAACTTACTGTTTTCTGATTTAGTGAATCAGCTTCCAGAATCAATCATGAGTAAAATTCAGATTTCAATGCTGTTGGGTATTCTGTGCTTGGTTTAAGTTTCACCCGGATCTCTGGCAATATGGAATGGGTTGCATTTGATGTTTTCTCTCAGAAATACAGAACTCAATGTTAGAAACCTGTGCATGAGTCTAAGGATGAGATATGATGTGGATAAAGGGACATTTAAAAAGTCAATCCATACTGACTATTCTATATTACAGACTCTTACCAGGACTGGCCAGATCACCAAACACCTAGCACATGCCAGGCATTGGTCTTAGAGAAAGAGTTGCAACTAAAAACAAGATAAAGTTCCCACCTTTACAGAACTTTGGGTCTAGTGTTGTTAGAATACCACAAACACAGTTAAGTCTATTAAATGTTAACATGGAATTGAACTATGTTAATGGCCAGATATTCTTGACAAGTGCTAGGCACTGTAAAAACTGTATTTCTAAAAAATTTAAAAAGAAAAATGTCAGTATAATTTTAGGTCTTTATATAGTCTCTTTTAGGTACTGATATGTATTGTGTGCTCTATTTGGCTGCTGACAATATGTGAGATACCAAAAAAAATCAGTAAGTAGATAATTCTAAGAGGTAAATGCCCAGATTTAATTAATGCAATCAGCAATTCTTTCATTCATTTAGCAATTATACTGTGTGTCAGACTCAGTGTTAGGAAAATAAGTCAAGAGGGGAAGACAGGCAGACATGGGGGATGATAATAGAGCTCAGATTATGTACTTGTGCAGACCAGTGGTGGAGAGTCTAAACTAGATGCTGGGCAAGTGACTTCACCTTTCTGAGCCTCATTTTCTCAACTAAAAACTAAAATTGAAAATAATAATATCTATCTCATGAGGGCATTATGAATATTAAATGAGATGATTGTGTTTATAGACTGCTGAGCTTAGTATTTGGGTCCTTGTAAGTCCTTAACAAGTTTCAGCAATTTTTGGTCCCGCTTTCAGAGAAGAGGAATGTGAGGCACAGAGCAGTAAAATAAGTTGCCCTAGTGACCACAAACAGCCAAAGAGAAATTAAAAACAAAGCAGAAAGTGGTACAAAGTATATGAGTCTTGTTTGAGACCAGAGCGCACAGGACTCACTCTGCCGTGGCCTGTGGGAAAGAATCAGGGAGGAATATTTAAACTAACTACACAAGTGATTTTTCAAACTCTGTCCATAAACATTTACCTGGAGACCCGGAGCACAGTTTTCAGTCCACTAACTGCTGACCTTCCCAGAGAAGCCCACTGTCCTTGTTCTAGTCCTTTCTTCAAAGAGCGTCTTAGTTCTCTTATTAAAGACTGACTAACCTTTAATGACGAGGATTATTACAGCTCCTCGATCCTGACACTTTTACTTCCAGAACTGATAGGTGGTAAGTGAGAGAGGAAATGATTGCCTTGAAACATTCTTCTAGAATATTCAGAGGACTACCACAAAGTTACTCCCTCCAAAGTAAAATAGAGTATTTCCTCAAACCACATAGCTTCTCCAGCAAAGCTGAAACTAAGGACTTCTTGGGAAATCGAGGGCCAAAATGATTCTCTTTCATTCATTATTTACTGTGGGTAAAATTGCAATATTTCCAGAAGCTCTCCCATGGCCTTAGTGCATCTCCATATCAATAGGTGTTTCCAAGAGGTGGAGAGAAGTAGGCCATCTCCATATCAGTAGGTAATTACAAGGGGCAGCAGGGCATATCTGGACCTGAGAAGTTGGGTGAGGCCCCTTCTTCTGCAGCCGGGTTGCAAGAAACACAGGCAAGCAGAAGTGGGCGACTGTTTGTAAGCAATAAACAGGTTTCTCCAACTTTATTTCTCCCTTTGACTGGTTTTAGTTTCAAAGGTATTTTGCCCTGGAATTTTCCACCCCAGAGTTACATTTACTCATTTCCATGATGTCTATTCTGTGTTTATTGCATGACTCAATCCATGAACTGAAAGTAGTTTTTCAATGGAAGAAGGTCTTAAAAGTAAAAGCCTGAGAAGATCATAAGTCACAAGAGGGTCAATCCTTCTCTTTCTGCTTTTCCCAGTATAGTAAAACACTTAATTACTCCTCTTTACAAAATCATGCTTTTCACATGCTTCTGGGAAAGTTATCTCAGTATAATTGTCTAGCTAATAATCCAAACTTGACTTCCATTTCCTTTTCTTCCCTTTTCTTAAACAGAATGCTACAACATTCCACGTAACTGTCCGAGATGATGATAACATCGTTGTCTCATTAGAAGCTTCAGATGTCACGAGTCCATCCTCTGTGTATGTTGTGAAGATAACTGGTGAATCAAAAAATTACTTCTTCGAATTTGAGGAATTCAACGGAACTTTGCCTCCTCCTGTTATCTTTAAGGCCAATTATCATGGCCTTTATTATATAATCACTCTGGTAGTGGTAAAAGGAAATGTGGTTATCAAGCCATCCAGATCCGTCACTGTGTTAACAAGTAAGCATCATGTAGAACATTGTCCTTGTGTTTTCTTCTCTGAGTGTCTCCTGGGACTCTCACTGAAAGAGATGAATTGCCTTGAAGTCAAGTGACATAGACTAAAATTTGTTTTATATTGAGAATATAGTTTCTTGTGGAGTTTGATAATGTTTTACTGTTCTCTTTTTACTGTTACCTTTTGTTAAACAAAAACGTGCTTGAAGTCATAAAAGGAAACCTCAAGGAGAGAGTATATTTTTAGACTGAATGACAATTTTAGATTCATAATGAGACCATGCAATTTTCTGCTATTCGACTTAATACTATGATCATAACTAAGCTACTTTTTTTCCAGAACATATATCCTCACATTAAGCAATTTGGGGTTTGAGACAATGAACTTATTAGATTCATATTTAGCCTGCTCAAATTCAACTATACATTTTTAGCTGAAAGAGAGAAAAATATGTCACTATTTATTAGTTCCTATTCCCCACCTCACCCTCACAGGACCCTTGGCTTCCATTGCCAAAGAAAAATGCCAAAAAAGAAAATCTTTGACATCTTAACCTTCAGTGGTCCATGTCTTAAAGAGTTAAAGCTGACATTAGGAATTTTTTTAGGAGTGTTGTTAACAAGAAGGGATTTTTTTTTTTTTTACTGTCTAATACCTCATCTCAAAGTAAGATGCAACTCTACTGTATATGTTAAGGTATGGAAGAAAAACTGCTATCTGTAAGATGGTAAAGTTTAGCACTAGAGCAATTTAATGGCTCAGCAGAGTTCTTGTTGCTCATAGTTCTTCACTGCAGATTTTCCAGTGACTGCAGTTTTTTTAATGCCAGGTTTATGTGATCATTCTGGTCGCAATTAAGGAAAAGGGCATAGTGATACTTTCTGTTAGAATAAAAGGAAATAAAAACACCAAGAAGCAATAACTCAGAACCAAGCTAGAGGACATATTTTTAACATGTCTGTCAAAGATGAAATAAAGTTTCCTTTGGCAGAGTCCCAGGAGCAGTATTGAGTCCTGAAATTTAGGAATGGCACAGACCCAAGACCTTCAAGAGTTTATAGATGTAATGAACAAATCTAGGACCTAGTTGAATTAATGGAAGAGCTTGCCTAGTAAAATACTGTCTAAAACAAGTTCCAGAAAAAGATGAATTGGGAGTCAATAGATCCAGCTAGTAGATCTAGATATATAATACCTATAATATAACTCCTTGAAATCAGAAGCTCATCATTACTCATCTTCATAATTTCACAGGCACCTCGCATGAGCCCTATGCTTAATAGGTGATCAATAACTATTAATTCAATTTAGTTGCTTAATGGGACAAAGAGTCAGGAAAAAAACCTGAGCCACAAAGTTGACCCAACGTACATTAGCATGCAGTCAGCCGTTCCTGCTCAAAGCTGGAGGTGTCAGCCCTTTAGCTAATGGTTTGTAAAGGAATTTGGTAAGTCAATGATAAAAGATGTCTAGAATATCTCACTGATATTTGATCATGTGCAGTGAGTTCTATTTAAATATTTTCTTTCCTTTTTAAATTTCTTCGATGTGTGGCCTTGGAAGTGTGTTGTTAAATGTCCAAAAATGTGACAACTTTGCATAGATCTTTGATTTCTAGGTAAATGCTGTTGTGATTAAAAACACAATGGTGTGATTTCACTTACTTGAAAATTGTTGAGATTCGCTTTATGGCCCCAAATATGGTCAGTCTTGGAGCACTTGTTGGGTGAAGTTTCCATAAATGTCAATTAGATCAAGTTGGTTCTTCAAGCCTGCTCTACCCTTACTGGTTTCCAGTCTAGTTGCTCTAATAATGACAGAGGAGTGTAGAAGTCTCCACCTGCATCTGTGGATTTGTCCATATCGCCTTCCACTTCTTTCAGTTTGTGCTTTGTGTATTTTGAAGCTTTGTGGTTATGTTGTTAAGTGCAAACACTTTTAGGCTACCATTTGCAAGAATTACCAAAATATGACACAGAGACACAAAGTGAGAAAAGGCTGTTGGGAAAATGGTGCCACTAGACTTGCTTGACACAGGATTACCACAAACCTTCAATCTGTAAAAAATGCAGTATCTGCAAAGGACAATAAAGCAAAGTGCAATAAATGAGGTATGCCAGTATGCGAATATATGTGGCCCTGTGGGACTGAAATCATAAAACTTGCTGGGCTCCAGGCCAGGTAATCTGGAGGTGACCCCTGGGTGACAGGTGCAAAAACTAGGGCTCCAGACGCGTGTATAAGCTCCTTTCTGGGTGGTACTGGCAGCTGCAGCAAGGCCAAGGTGGGACATAAAGAGGGCATCCCAGGTCTGTACACTGAGAGCACCTCTGTGGCCTCTGCATGTGCACAAATCTGAAGCCTGCCCCTCAGGCTGATGCTCCTGTACAAGTACATAGTCTTTTCTCACAGGAAGGCTGGGGGTGTTTGTCTGTGCAGGGCCCTGGGGGTGGCAGCCTGCCATAGACTAGCTCAGACAGTCCCATGGGGCCCAGGAACGCAAAGCCCCCTTGCCAGCAGAGCCAGGCACCAGTCAGAGTCTACCTTAAATCTGTGGAAGGTGGCGAGTTGGAGAGTTTCCCGCCCGTTTCCCAGTAATAGCAGAATTGTGCTTTGTATCAGTGCACCACGGGTCCTAGAGAGCTCCTGCCTCTCCCAGGAGGAGACCCGTTCACTTCTCCCGCCCCTGAGAAGGGGGTGTCTTTGCCTGAAAACTGGGGGAAAGGTTTCTCCGCTCCTCCCCAGTGCCTTACGGCTTCTGCTTTGTATTCAAGAAAGACCCAGGTTTCTCCTTAATGTCTTAGCAGCGCCAGTTACCACCTACATGCCTGTCCCCCCAGGGGATGGCTCTCTGACCCTCAGTATTTCTCCTGAGCACCTGATGCAGACCTTGAAACCAGCTAGAGAGAGAGTGTGGACTCTGCTCGTGTCTGGGACTCCCAACCCTTCTAAATCAGCACTGTCCTAGAACTTCTGCATGACGGGAATGTTCTATACTTTACTGTCCAGCACAGAGGCCACTAATTTTTTATTTAATTTTATTTTGGTTCATTGTAAGTTTAATTTAAATAGCCACAGGTTCCTAGTCACTACCTTATTGGACAAAGCAGTTACAAACTGCCATTTAGAAACCTCTCAGCCTTTGTGAATTAATTAAGATTTTGCTATTTTCTTCTGTCTTGATTTAAATGCGCCCCCTCTTCCTGCCAAGCTGTGCTAAAGGTGAAACAGTGTCTCCTCCCCAGAGGGACTTGCCAGGCTTTGGAACTTGGTTCATTTGGTTGCCCTGCAATCTCACCTCCCTTGTTACACCCTCTCTTGGATTCCTGGCGTTCTTTTCTTGTCGGGGGTTGGGGAGTGACACTGACTTGCAGCTTTCTACATCCGAAGTGGAAGAGGAAATTTTCATTGATTTCTAAAGAGTAAAAATTAATTAGTGATGGTTTCTTGTCTCTCATCTTCTATGTTATTTTTAAAGACTCGGTTACATCATCCAAGATTTTGAAAGCGCTAATAGGTTGAGGATATAACTGGGGATTCATCACAAGTATTTCTGTGACATTAAGCAGGAGATGACATTAGGTGACATTTGGATTTTAGCTTCTTCCTTTAAAAAAGAAGGAATTAAAAGACATGATGACTAAGATCACTTTTGAGCTCTAAAATTACCATCATTTGCCAGTTGATGTTGTATCTTTGCCATCTTTATTTTTATAACAGGAAGCTTTTTTTTAAGTCTAGGAAACATTCATTGTATCTGCTCACAGTTGACACATTGCTCTTGAGAATAAAAGGGTACATTTGATACAGTCATTTACTGTGTGTCAGATGCCTGTCTTGATGAAATAAGCAATAATAAAGCAATCAGCTCTGGGGAAGTCCTTCGATAGTTCTCTACAGTTGCTCTGAGTCTAATGTTCTTAAAAAAAAAAGCTGAAAAACACAGCAAAAAATAAATTCAGCACAAGTAAGTCCAGCTCAAAAGTTTCATAACCCTTAGGTTCTGACATCGATTAATATTTAATTGATTGAGAATCTTCAGTATCTTGCTTGTATTTTAAAGAGGAGTAGTTTCTTAATAGAGGAATTAATATATGAAAACAATTGCTTAGAAATTGGGGAAGTGTTATTTACATTCAGCTGTCTAAACTGTTAGTCAAGTCCCAGAGACAGTGGCTGTAAACACTGCAGAAAACAATACAGAATACAAATTCATCTGTTATAAATAAAAATAATGCATGAGTTTTAATTTTATTTATTGTGTACATTCTCAATGACATGTCCTAGGGCCTAGAGAAATAAAGGTAAATAAAAATACCCACACTCAAAGATGGTATACGATAGAGTAAAAGGTAAATAAACAAAACATTACAAACATAAATGCTATGAGAGAATTGTGTGAGAAAGACCTCCCAGCCCTCCTAGGAAAACTTGGAAAGCACCTTAGAAGAAACAGTCATTGAGAAGCTAGAGGAAATTTGCAAAATTATTAAAGAATAGAAAGTGTTACAATCAGAGTCAAAGGGAAACACATGGGCAAGGAATTGAGTCATGTAGAGCACAGCACACCTGTGAGCTGCAAGGAGTTAAGTTGGCAAGCAGCCATGGTTCCAGAAAGTAATGGGAAAGATACCTGGAAAAATTGGGAAGAACCTTGAATACCTTACATAGGACTTTAGGCCTTAACCTGTACATGATGAAGAATGGTGACAGATGCAAAGAAATGGCATACTAAGATTTAACTGGGAAAGCTCCTCTTGTAACACAGCTGCAGTCATAGAATTGTAAATCCCGCATTGGAAAGAACAAATTATCAAGTGGGTATTCTGAGTAGTGGCTCAAAGCATAAACTTTAGAGCAAAAGAAATCTAGAAACCATATGTGTAGCATGAGGCAGGTTATTACTTTCTCTAATCTTAGTTCCTAACCCATATTCTATTTCAGAGGTTAGCAAACCTTTTCTGTAAAGGCCTAAATATTAATTAAATATTATAGGTTTTGTGGGCCATATAATCTACGCTGCAATTATTCAACTATGCTATTGCAACACAAAAGCAGCCTCAGACAATACATAAATAAACAAACATGACTGTGTTCTACTAAAACCTTATTTGAAGACACCCACATTTAAATTTCATATAATTTTCATATGCCATGCTGTATTATTCATCTGTTAATATTTGTCAACCATTTGAAAATGTAAAAGCCATTCTTAACTCACAAGTCATACAAAAACAATAGGCAGGCCAGATTTGGCTTGCAGGCTATAGTTTGCTGATTTGGTAGAGGGTGCTGTAAAATAACATAAATATTTTGATAGCGTAAAAAAAATTTTAAATAAACTCCTTAACAAAGTGTGTGGTACTTAGTATAAGATCAATAAAATAAGCAGCACCAATGGCATTTCTTAATAGTAGACTTAACAATAGAAATTTACTCAATGAGTTTGGAGCAAAAGAGAGTCAAAGCAGATGGGCAGGGAAAACTCAGGTGGAGGTGATTAGTTTAAGACAGAGACTCTGACAAAAGTGAGAGTAAAAGATAGTCCACTGGCTTAAGAGTCATGAGCAGAAACAAACAGGAAAAATTAAGGAGAATAATTTAGGAGGCCACTGAAACACTCCAGGAAAGACATGATGGAGACAAACTTGTAGGTGTGATGATAATCATCCCTCTTAGACCACAGGTGGCTGCTGTTGCCAGCTCACCAGAGTGGCTTTCTGTGATGTAGCTGAGCTGTCAGGTCAGGTCTCAGGGCATCCTCTAAACATAGGGAGAAAGCTCTGGCCTGGGACCCGGGATCAGTCCCTTTTTCCTACTCCTGTCCTCAGAAGTGAGGCCCTAGTCACAGGTTTCTCTCCTTCAAGAGGACTATGTCAGAAAAGACAACATTCTTAGGTTGGCCACATTAAAAACAAAGGATACTGGTCCTTTAACCAAGAGCTTCTTTAGCTTTAGTCCCCCAAACAGAGCAACCTCAGAAGGAAGCACTTGTTAGCACTTAGCAGTTACTCACAAGTATACGAATATGTCTCCTTTCTTTAGAAGTACCTGTTCCATGTCAGCTTTTGTTTCTTCTTCTTCTACCTAAGATAGACTGCAGGACACCTAATGAGGAAAAAATAATTATTTGAAATGTCATTCTAAGCTTTCTTATTAAATTGAAAAAAATGGAAATTTAACGTTAGAATTTCTAGTGAAAATAATGCATTAAATTTTTCCTTTGTCATACACTATGTTCTCCTACCAAAAAGAAAAACAGAAAAACAGAAGTACATTGAAAATAACAGAGTTGTCTCTATGAATAAGAGACATAACAGAAGCTCAAAGTAGGGAAGTGGACTGAAGTCTTGGGGTATCTGTGCTCTGCATCTGAGAGAAGACAGTATTGGGTCTGGACCCCAGTTGAGTATGAAGGGTTGAAACACTCCATGCCACAGAGGGCACAGAGCCAGCCTCTCTGCTTGGAATGAATTCTTCCTGCTCATGACAAAAGCATATATGGAAGCCTTGGGATGCAGGGGACATACAGTCAGTCTTACTACCAAGGACCAAACTCAGCTACCTTCTGATTCAGGAAAAGAATTTGTGATAGCTACTATATTATTCACAATATACAGAACCCAAAATAACGTTACATGTCCTGGCTCTAGACTGGGTATTGTGGTGAGCTGAAAGGAAGAAATAGCTTAACTGCCTCAACAGCAAGGAATAAGCAAGAAAGGGGGTGATAAGAAAACATAAAATGAGCCTAGAGCCTGTATTTCAAAACACACAAAGAAAACTATACCAAAACAATAAAAGAAACATCAAAACAATTACTATAATGTTTTAGGCTACATTTTATATAGCAATCTAACAAAAATTTGCAGTAGGTTATAATGCTTAAAGTGGTAAATGTAAAAATTACATCCGTTTAAAAAGATTAAGGAATATGAAACAAAAATTGGCAGAAATAAGACAAACATATAGAATAAACATAAATCTAGAAATAAAAATTACAATCATTTAATTTAGCATTTTAATTGATTATGCTAGATATAATTTAATCAACTTTAAAGTAACTAATTGAAAAACTTCAATAAATGGGATAAATTCTATATTTTCTGATAACAGTTAAATAGAGCTAGTAAATTTAAAGATAATACTGTGCAATTGCCCCATAATTTAGCACAGTGAGACAATTCACACATGTGGAAGTGGGAGAAGTATTAACTAAGGAGGTTATGAGTCCAAGAAAAAGAGAATGGAGCAAATAAGGGCATAATATTTTAAGAGATGCTTATGAATATTTCTAAGACTTGAAGAACATGAATTCACAAATTGACATAGCATTCCAAATACCTATTAGGATATTTCAAAAATAAGAAGACCACACCAAGATATGTGATGGTGAAACTGAAGATTATCAAGGATAAATATAAATAGAAAGCTTACAGGATACCAAAGGGAAAAAAAGCATAATATCTACAAAAGAATAACTATTAGATTAACAGAAGGTTTCCCTTCCACAATAATTGGTGCAAGAAGACAATGGAGTAATTATCCTCAAAGTATCGAGGAAAGGTCAGGCTACCTATAATTTTATAGGTAAACTTGGTGTATCAAGAATAAAGATAAAATGAAGAAATTTTCTATATTACAAAGCCGAGGAGAGTTTAACACCCATACTTAACTTAAATAACTATTAAATGAGTGTTTTAGCAAAAAGAAAGATGAATCCAGAAGAAATCCACAACAACAAAAACGGACCACGGGAATATGGTATATGACAAGTTGCATTACAAATTAGCAGGGGAATATGGAAAAAGAACCCAAGACACAGGCAAAAGAATCAAACGATCCCTGAAAAGGAAACATGAATGACCAATAAGCATATGAAAAGATAATCAACCACCTCGGTGAACAGGGAATTAAAACAGGCAAAATTTCACATGTCTCAGATGGGCAAAACTAAAAAGGCTGATACAAGCAAGTGTTGAAAAAGAATATGGAAAAAGAGGATCTATCATTCACTGCTGACAGATATGTAAATTGGCATAAAGTTAGAACACATTTGACAACATCTCATACAGTTGAAGATGTGCACACCCTACTATGCAGGATTTCCCAAAATATTTACTGCAGCATTATATGCAAAATGAAGGTTAAAAACAACATCTGACAAAAGAATAAGAGGAAAATTGATAATTTGTGTAGTTGTAAAATGGACACTAAAATAATGTTTCTAGAGATACTCGCATCAAAATGGACAAACCTCAGAAGCAATGTTAGGTGATAAAAGTAAGCTATGGAGTTATACATATAATATGATACCATTAATGTGTATAATATATAATATTTTAAAACATATAAAGTAACATTCCATATGGATGTTGGACCCATATAAATATAAAAGTAAAAAAATGCATGAGAAGATAAACACCAAATTCAGAGTAATAATTTACCTCTGACCATGGTGGGAGGCAAAGAGGATCTGGGTAAGTTGTATGGGGCATTTCAACTATGTTTTGTAATGCTTAACTTTTTGAAAATTAACAAGACCTGAGGACAAAAAAGTAATAAAGACAGTAAGTGATTCACATTTTCTAACAACTCTGTTTCTCTGTACTGTCCAGTCTGGTTCCTAAGAAGAAATGGGAGTGTCATAGTGTGGCTGTCAGTGAGAGAAGTAATGAATTAGGTCAAGATTTAACCTTGTTGTCACTGAGAAACACATGAGTAATAACAGCTCTGGTTTATGGCACATTACTTAATTCCTTAAGAAGAAAAATAATAAGGGGAATAATTGGAGAGATAGTAAAATATTCTTAGAGAATGCATTTTGGAGGTCTACTGAAAAGAGTAATTCTTGGATCAAATATGCCTCAGAAAAGCCTTGTCTTGGACTTTAGAATTTATGGGTGACCTGGATCACTTATGTTGAAGCTGAGAGAAATATATGAAGCAAATATGTAAGCAGGCATTTAAAAAATTTTCTTAGTTTAAAATTTAGCTTACGGTAGCCAAAAATAAAAAATAAAAAATCACAAAATAAAATATCTGAGATCTAATCCTTGTATATCTCTTGAATTTCAAGGTTTGACCATAGTTTTGATGTACAGACTTTACATCCTGGAGTGTGAAGAATTGAGTGGACCATCTGTGTTCAGTAGACAGAACCCTAGTGAGGATGTGAAACTGGGCTGCAGCAATAGAAAAGTTGTTGCTTTGTGGCTGCTTTTTGCTGTTAGCTTTCATTTTGGTTCTTAGATCCAAAGTCAATAGGTGGATTTGGGAGAAAGTCCCTGGTTCGGTGATTAGACTGTGGGTTGCAAAAAATGCCTTCAAATAGTTTAAAACTTCTTTAGAATTGATCAAAGAGATATACTCAGAATCTTCAGGGGTTGGTTTATCTGTGTATGTGACAATTAAGTGAGTTCACTCTGTACATGTTACTTTTTAAGTAAGAAGACCTGGATGAGGCAAAGGTAAAACAAAAACATTTTAAGCAGCGAATACAGCATAAAGTTTACAGGGACATGATCACAACATATGCTATAATCTGAAGGCCTTCCTCACTTTTTTAATAGATAATTGGCTTGGTTTCTTAAGACCATTCCGGGAAAAATTGAAGCTTTAACATGTAGCTTCAATCCTTCCTGGAGCTCTTCAATCAAAACCAAAGGCAGAAACAGACCAAGGTCCTGAGAAACAAAATGAAAGATATTTAGCTACAGATTGAGATTATTTGCGGAATGAACTTTGTCAAATTTTGGTTTCTTGGCTTTCATTTAGGCTTTAGATGATGTCTAAGCATGTTCTCAATTCCTAAACATTGAAGCAAACCTATTTTTTTCTATAATACAATAGTTGGCCCCAAACCAAATCATTTAAAAGACTTTCTTGAATAAAATGAATGCAAGTAAAACATCCAATAGCCCCTTCTGAAGGGTGGAGAAGATCTGTCACTTCATAAGAATTTTGCTGAAGGGTAGAATATAGAGGAGATGCAGACATGTATAAATCTCAGTTTTAAAAATGAATATTTAAAAAGCTTTGTGATGAATGAACAACCCAAGCAAAATAGAAATAAACATTTTTAAACTTCCTTAAAAAAGGTAGTTTTATAAATAAACAACATAAACTTTCACAACATAGGAAGGTTTGCAGTCTCACACTTAATAGAAAACAAGCTAAGTTCATGCAAAGAAATAAATAGTCACAAAAACGCTTAATCCTTGGTCAGCCAAATGTATTTCTGCTACTGGTCTGTTATTTATATCAAATTTTATTGGCTTTGGGAAAAGGAAAATGAACTAGGAATCTGGAGATAAAGATTCTGCCATGTACTTGTTACCTTTGACAAATAAGAGTGTTCAAGTTATTATTTTTTACCTGTTGAATAGCAATAATAATATTTGTTCTTCTCAGATCTTAGGGTTACTGTAAAAGGCAAATGAAAAAATTACTAAGAAATTTCCTTGAAAGGCAGAAACACCATATAAATGTGCATTATTAATTACTGCTAAGGAGAAGAGTCAATTCATAAGGATTGTAGCATTTAATGCTCATGGATAATAAAAATGTGTGTAAAGTTCTGATAGGTGAGATCCTTGGTACTTCAGAGTACTAATAATGGCCTTTCTTCCTTTTCTCTTGTTCTCAATTTCTGCATTTACTTCTCTTCTGCAGAACCTCTACCTGTAACCAGTGTTTCCATATATGACTATAAACCTTCTCCTGAAACAGGAGTCCTGTTTGAAATTCATTATCCAGAAAAGTTTAATGTTTTCACAAGAGTTAACATAAGCTATTGGGAAGGTAAAGACTTCCGGACAATGCTATATAAAGGTAAGAAGAGGCAAAAGGAAGAAATAATAAGTGATGACTATTTTTACATTATTTTTGCCACATAGTCTTCTTTCTTGCCCTAAAGAGGTCTTAGGATTCACTGTCTAGCCATAAATGAACCATGAAAAACAGTTTTGATTCATGATAATATTAGGGCATCTGATTCATTAGTCTAGAGTTATGTGCCATGCATAAGCATATTCAAGAAATACTTAAATCATTATCACTTACATGTTATACTTGCCAAAAACAGCATGTCTGGTGCAGGAAATAAATTCAAACTCAAGTTCAGAAGCACATTTCCCTCTGGGTGTGTTAGAAGGGCATTTCTAGAACTGGGAATCTAAAGAGATGACTTTCAAAAAGTTTCCCTAGGATGTGGACCAAGATTATTCTCTAATGTGAAAGATAATGCTTTTCAGTTCCATTCTGTATATTTGTCTGTATGACCGGCTACATGATTGCATGAATATGCAAAACTGGCTTCACTGTTTTTACTGACTTGATGGGGACCCTATAGGGAGGAGAGAAAGAGGAGAGAGTCTAGAGGAATTAATAATTTCAAAAGACCCTGGTCAATTTCTCTGAGATTAATGTTTGGTGAGGGGGTAAGAGGGGGCACGAGAGAAGGCGAAGGGCATTCAGCTTTTTGCAAGTGAATTAAAATGGAGGAAGTGAAATACTCTGAGGACACAATCCGTAACATTTATCTGCAGGAAGGTAGATGATGGTATCAAAGCTGACTGGTTGTAACTGAAAAATTTACTGGGGAGGTGGAGAATGGGTACTGAAGCACACAGGGCATGCTATCCTGAGAAGTGGCACTTTGACTCACTGCTTTTACAAACTCTTCCTTCCATGAATGTTTTTTTTTTTTAATAAGACACTGTTTAAAACTTATGCAGTGAATTTATAATTTTTTAACTTTAAAAATTCAAAGATAAACTTAGACTCCACAAATTATTGCATTATTATTTTCAGTGAAGACAGATTACCTGCAAATTAATAAGTGGTACCTTATTTGCTCATTGATCTCATGAAAATACAAGTTCATGAATGATTGACAAGCAATTATTGGAAACCTTTGTTGGGTTAAAAGCCATGAGTTTAAAGATAAATTAATATGCTCTCCTTTTATAAGCCAATTTTAAAAATAGGAAATAATTTTTTGCTTTTAATTCCTAAATGGTACTTTCAGTTTCTTTCCCTCTTTTCTCTCAACCTTGAATTGGATTTTGTTTTCTTTAGTGTTTTCCAATGAAATCCAAATTTTTCTTTTCCTTTTTTTGAGCAGGTCCTATCTGCCAACTGGCAGATAAACCATTCTACTATAAAAGTAGGCTAGTTTTTACAAGTGAGCCTAGTGAAAACATTTCTTATAAAGTCACTTTTGCCTCCTAAGTCATAAAGTGATAAGATACCTTGAGTTTTTATCTTAAATGTGTAGCATAAACCTAATCTCTAGAGTTTCTACACACCAAATATTCCTAGAACAAAAATTAACGAAATGTATCTAATTCTTGCAGGAAAAAAAGTGTTTCAGGATTGAGTCGAAAGATCATATCTAGCCTTATTCCAATTTTTTATTACTGACCATGCCAGAAATTGAAGGAAGTATTATTTTGTAGATATTTAATCATAATTGCTTAGAATATCCTAGAAGTGTGTAGCATTTAGGAGACCAAATTTTAATATAGTTGATTTTTTTCTTCTCAGATTTCTTTAAGGGAAAAACTGTATTTAATCACTGGCTGCCAGGAATATGTTATAGTAACATCACCTTTCAGCTAGTATCTGAAGCAACTTTTAATAAAAGTACTCTCGTAGAGTACAGTGGTGTCAGTCATGAACCTAAACAGCACAGAACTGGTAAGTCTTTCAAAGAATGAAATTAGTGAAAAAGTCATTATATGTTGTTGTATATATACTTTCTATCATTCTAAGATAATAGGTAAGAAAACATATATATTTTTAAATAATCTAAAACAAATTTTCTGTCCATGTAAAAGGAACTGAGCAATATATTCAATTAGAAAATTTTTAATATGCCAATGTAATCATAGATTTATAATCTTTGAATAAAAAAGTATACAGTGTTACCAAAAGTTACAATTAAGTTTCTTAACTGGATCATGCAGACATCAGGTTATTCTATAACCTGACAAAATGTTCATATGGCAAAAAAACAGATAGGAGATGTTCTAACACAGATTATCAGATTATTAAAGGAAAGTACTAGAATTCAGATGTGTCTAAAACTTGCAGTACTTCATTTTAGTAGCATCACTAGTATGAGGCACTGTTATATAATGGCTGGCTGGCTGGCTGGATGGATAGATGAGTAGATAGATGGAAAAATGGATGGGTAGAATAAATATACAACTACCAAATACCCATCCCCAATACAAATATAACTGACATTGTCCATACCTAAGGTGCCTAAGTACTCAGTAGGAGAACAGGAGATGCCATTCATACGAACACTGGAAATAGGCTATAATAAATCACCCTGAGACCCTGGCAATCTGAAATTCTAAGATGTCATGATCTCATTCATTAGGCCAAGGCAAAGAAACCATTTCAGCTAAGTAAGTTATTCACCTCACCTCAACATCTAAGATTCTACTTGTATTTTTCATTATTCAATTCAAGTAAAGAAACATTAATCAAACAACTTTTACCTGGGGGTTGTTCTACGTACTGAAAGCAGAAGAAAAAGTCTGATGAGATAGATTCCTCATCCTCAAAAAATGGTAAAGGTACTATACAAAAAGCAAAACATGATAAATGTTATAAAAAGAGGTGCAGAGTTATATAACTGCACAATGGAGGGAAAGATGAATTTTTACTAGAAGTTCATGAAAGAGGTGATACTTGAGCTTGTGGGATAAATGGAAGAATTTCCAGAATCTAACACCTAGCCTTAGTCTATTTACATATCAATGGGTGTTTACCACTGCAGAGCCTCACGGTGGGTAAATTCTGGGCAAGGGGTGGAGAGAAAATAGCCATTCTCTCCTCCCCTCCATTCCTGGCACCTAATTGGTCTGGTGCCAGTCAGTCACCACGGGCCTGCCCAAAAAGATCTTCCTGGAAGGAGCAGGCTGGAAGGAGAGCACATGCGAGAACTGGGCCTGGCTAGAGAATTTGAGCAAGCTGTGAGAAATAAAAAAGTTTCTCCCAACCTGCCCTTCCCCTTCCCTTACTTCGGTTTCACCAGATTCATAGGGGAACTTGCTCCGGGAGGGGAACCCCCTTGCTCCTGGAGCTACAGGGCTGCACCTGAAGAATTGGTAGGAAATGTTGGGAATAAAGACCATGCATGGTGCGTTCATAATTTTCTACCTCTAGAAAAGTACGTTTCCATAATCCATAAATTCATTTTGTGGTCCTATGTTCCATGTTAGAGAGTTGAAGCATGAAACTGTACCAACCTGTGTGTTAATGTTTTTAAAGGGAACTGGTATGTGCAACCCCTCCTAAATGCAACTATGTCACAGGGTGTATTTTTGTCTTGGGAGCTGAAAGGACACTACAGTTGCTTTCTGTGTAAGAAAGATCTAGGGACAGACTCAGTTTTTAATAATGGAGATAAGCTGAAGAATATTTGCATAACTCTGCTTGGAAGTGGGTAAGTTACCAGTTGGACAAGCACAATATCACAAGTTGATGTACTTGAGGTATGACTGGTGATACACTAATGTGTATACAGCATGAATAAAGAAGTACATGGTACATCTTAGATGTATGAATACTTGAGCCCACAGTTGTTCTTGATGTAAATTAATGGTGCAATAGAAATAAAACCAAACACTTATCTTATAAATCTGCTTGTGTATTTGACTCATTAATAGATTAACTATTCCCTATAGTAGAGTTAAAATTTCCTTGACAATGCAAATTCTCTTTTACAGCCCCTTATCCACCTCGAAATATCTCAGTTCGTATTGTAAACTTGAACAAAAACGGCTGGGAAGAGCAGAGCGGCAGTTTCCCAGAGGAACCGTTCATGAGATCACAAGATGAAATGGGAAAAGACAAACTCTTCCATTTTACAGATGAAACTCCTGAAATTCTCTCTGGCAACATGTCTTCCGGTTGGCCAGATTTTAACAGCTCTGACTACGAAACTACACCCCAGCCATACTGGTGGGACAGAGTGTCTGCATCTCCTGACAACGAAGATGAATTTGTCAGTGTACTTCCCACTGAGTATGAAAATGATACACTCAGGGAGACTGGGAAATCATCAGCCTCTTTCTCGGTTTTTCCTGTACAAATGATACTGAGTTGGTTACCACCAAAACCCCCCACTGCCTTTGATGGGTTCCATATCCACATAGAAAGAGAAGGTAACGTAATAAGAAATCAGAGGAAATAAGAAATGGTGCAATCAAAGAAAGGAAAGCAAAACATTTTAATATTACACTTTTAAAAAAAGACTGGTGATAGACAGTATTTTTTTTTTAATTGTCAAGAACGGGAGTAATTTAATCGAGCATGCAATGCAGGCTGGGACCAGAAAACAAAATTGAACAGATTGGATCAGAATCCACAGGATGGGGTTGTTTGTAAATTGCAAGTACTGGCAACTGTACGTACTTCCTGCCTGACATTATCACATACCCCTGCCCACATAGGAAAACCTGATATTTGGAAAGATTTTGAATTAAAATTCTAACCATCACAAATCATGAAATATCCTGGAGAAATTTTCTGTTTTCTGCTACACAAATTTGTGAAGCATCCAGCAAAAGAATCTTTCTGACTAAACGGCTCCTTTCCCATGGGGGTCAGACCTGGGTCCTGCTGCTGTAGCCCCTCGTTCCCCTTAGGGTCCCTTCCGGATCCAGCACCATTCACGTTTCCCCAAAGAGGAGCTGGTAATAGGATAGAATACGCAGCAACTGGTATTTCTACTATACCTATTCTACTATATATTGTATGGACTCATCCAGCATTTCTGAGAGTCATTCTTTATATTTTAGGCCACTAATTTATGAAAAGCAGGGCCATCGCTTTCAGTATATTAGAGTCATGAGTCATACCTGAATTATTGCTCTGGTAGGTATTTATAGTGATTTGCTGTTTGTTTTGTTTTTACAATAACATCCTTCATTATACTTTCCAGTCTAGTAATCTGAACTGCAGAAGTCTAAATTTGAAGTTAAAAATAGCAGCTTTATTTTCATGGTAGAGCTTTATGATCATGTAGTCTCATAAATGACAAATTGTTTGCCCCTCTTTTATTTAATACAATGAGATAAAAAATCTGTGGGTTCCTCTCTACTGGATTATAGAGCAATCAACCACACCCAAATATTATATATATTGAAATTCTTGGTCATTTTCAATTATTAGAATCAAAAGTCATAACATTTGCCTGGAATCACTTGTATAAAAAACAGTTCTCTTAATCTGTCTTTCATTTTTCTGTTCCTCAATATATTCTATGGAAAACAGGGTTTTGTAACTCAGAATTTTTGTAATGCCTATTTCCATGAAGGTTTTCACACTTTTATCTGACTGCAATGGGTTCTGTTGAAGACTATTGTAGTCACAACTGATGATAACTTCAAATGAAGTACTAAGCAGCAGGAGATGGACTTTGAAGCAATGTAAAAGTCATTTTTACTTTTAAAAGCCTTGGAAGCAAAGAGATGAAGGAAAAATATTGCAAGTGTCAGAAAATATATCAAGAAGAATTATTTCCAGCTAGAAATAATATTATATAGTTTAAGGGATTTCTGGATATTTCATGCTACCACAAAAGACTCATTTAAGATATTTGTTACTGGATATTTTTTATCCTTTGTATCTAGATGTGAAAGTCAACTATTGTTATCTTCTCCTAACATCTTCCTATTTTATGCATATAATTGTGTTGGGTAACAGTACATAAGAATACATGTTTATATATATACTCATTCTGGTTTTATTGATTTGGGCACCATATTTTAGTTTGGTTATTTCAAAGTATTGTGAAAAATAATTTGAACCCTTAGTCATCTTTTTTTTTTTAATAGTGCCTTTAGTTTAGAGGTATGATTGAACTTGACAAAAGGAAGGAGACAATATAAAAGAATACTTACTTTTTGTATTAATTGACTTGTCCGTGGCCAAGGCCCTTCCAGGTTTCACTTCACACATATTCTCTTTTTTATATATGATTTAGAAAACTTTACTGAATACTTGACAGTGGACGAAGAAGCTCATGAATTTGTTGCAGAACTGAAGGAGCCTGGGAAATACAAGTTATCTGTAACAACCTTTAGTTCTGCAGGATCTTGTGAAACTCGGAAGAGTCAGTCGGCAAAATCACTCAGTTTTTATATCGGTAAGTACCAAAGAATACTTTTGCATTTACAGGGGAGCCAGAACAATGGAACTAGAGAGATTGATGATTCACAGGCATCAATTATTCATCAAACCTTAGAGACCCTGAGAATTCTTCAAGGTCAGGAGAAGCCCAGATACATGAAATTTTGACAGCCGAGAAAATATATATATAATTAATAGTAGCAAACCTACCCAGAGATTCAACCTAAGAATTTTTTTTTATTATTGTGATAATTGAACATTATTAAGCTGCCCTCCCACACTAGCCATAACAAACTCTCCAGGGATATGGAGAAATATAACTTTTGTTTGAGGCCAACCAGTTTGGGAAATATGACTTTCATTTGAGGCCATAATGAAAATTAATATTGTCGGACTCTATGACAAGTCTCTTTAGAATACTGAGTTTATAGAATCCAAAAGAAAGACAAAAATTCAGGTGTAGTAAGACCAAGGTGGTCATCATAAAGCTGGCACAGGACCCCAAAACTGGAGCACCCTGTAAGTCCCAGTGTCAAGTGTCAGTGTGGCTGGATTCCATCAGTCTAACAGCAGAGCAACAGCCTCGCCTCTGAAGTTGCACAAAGAGTGTATGTCTATGACCTTTTTAGCTAATCTGATTACATTTACAAGAAGTTTAGAGGCCAAAAATCTGTTACCTCGCTAATCAGGACTTGAGGGTGCCTCTGATCAGCAGAAAGCAAAACCAGAAGCCAATGGATTAAAAATAGCTCTTTGAAAAGGAAGACCATCATATACTTTAGGTGGGATGAAACAAAAACAGGGAGGCAGAGCAAAGAGATCCGTTTATAGCAGCTTAAAAATGTAAATGTGCCATATAACATTTTCACTTAAGAAGCTAAAAATGCTCCCACTGGGAAAGGGCCTGAAAGGTCCATCAGACATGCAGACATATTCAGAATCGCCCTGCATGTCTTTCAGTTGTGGGAGGTCTGTGACATGAGATCACTTGAGATTAAGAACAAAGTTTAGCATTCAGTTCTTCCCAGGAGTCTAAAAGTGTTTCCTTAACCAAAAGGCTTCCTTGTCTGCCAGTAGACATCCACTGCAAGGTTAACAGCGTCCAGGAAATCTCCCTTAGCTGTGCTGGCCATGCGGGCTCCGCCCTTCTCTGAATTTCTATGTGTTTCATACGGCACAACATAAAATACAGGGCTTATTTGTGTACAGTATTTTTCTAGATTTATTTGATTTGTGTACATCTTGCTTCTAATACCGAATTATAAAACCCTAGCCTGGGGTTTACATTATTTGCTTATTTATTAATTCTGTTGTACATTCAACAAATACTTATAGAAACACTCCTGTGCCAAGCACTCTGCTCTTGAGGATCCAAATTGACTAGTGCTGTTGAGAATGTCAGAATTGCTCAAGAATATGACTATTTCAAGGAGATGCATATTAATATTCATCTAGAAAATATAGGGCACTAGAAATTTTGCTTTTTCCTCTGCCAATAAAAGAATGATCTTTTTAGTGCTCAATATATTCTGTTCTGCAGTAATGAGTTATTCAGGTGGGCTGTAGACCTTTGGTTTTAAAAAGCTAGGTATAAATACTATACTTAATTACAGATATAAATACTGTACTTAAATGAATGTCTTCAACACAGGGTAGTCACAGTCCATTTTCCTGATCCAGTTCTTCTGGTGTTGAACTATGACATTAAGATTTATTACATTACATTAAAATTTGTTATCTTGTTACATTATGATTTATATGTATGTGGTTTTGAAGGCTTTGCTCAGAGATGAGAAGGTAGAAATTTACATCAGTCACCCAACAGCCTTACATTTCCATGATGCCCATTTTTCAGGTGAAATAAAATGGAATCACAGAAAGTTTTGTGACTTCCCCTTGTGTCAGAAGGAGGATTAGAACCTAGGAACATTTGCTAGTGAAGTCCATGACCATGTGGTCTGCAGTGGCCTATTATTACCTCAGGCCGATGATCAGGTCAGGCCTAATGTAAAATCACAACTGGGTGAATTTGTTTGGCAACTTGCTCTGTCTGGCTCCCACTGCCCCAGTAATTTCTGCAATGGTAATAATGCTTCACATGTAGCAAGAACCCTATGATCAGTTTGGTCCCAGTGGTGCTTTGTGAAATACATAATCAGATAGCATCATGAGAAGCTGACTGATCACAAAGCACTGACCTGGGAGGCAGGAGGTCGGAGCTGGGGCCCAAGCACTTCCTGGCTCTGTGACACTGGCAGACCACTCCTGCTTCTGCACCTCAGTTTCCTCATCAGTGACATTAGGTATTAGATCTCTAATGCCCTTCTCAAACCTAACATTCTATGAGTTGTCCATGTGACAGATGCAAAGACTGAGATTCAGAGAAGTTAGGACATTTGTTCAAAGTTGCATCACTGCTAATGAGCAAAACTAAGTTTCAGGCCAACCTTCCTATCACCAGACCCGTGCTCTTCACTGTTTCTTAGTGTTACAGGAAGTTTCATACGGGGGTTAAGAGCATGGATTTTAGAACCACGCTCCTGTGTGTGGGTCTCAACTCTACTTACTCTATCTCTGCCTCAGTTTCCTCAACAGAAAGTGAGATTAATACTACTCCTTACAGGTTTATTATGAAAAATACAGGATTAAAATAGGTAAATGCATATAAGCTTAAAACAGAGCCTAATACATAGTGAGTGCCATATCTCTTGATCATCATTATCATCATTTTTTATTATTATTTCTGTTGCTCCATTTACCATGAGCCTAAGACTGCCCTCCCCAACTGAGCCACTGGCTGCTTTTCCTCTCCTGGGTTCCAGCCTAAGAATACCGCTTCCTATTAAGGAACTGAGAAATGTATCCTAAGCAAATAAAAGACAGTCGTACATTTGCATTCCACCAGAATTTTTTGTAGATAATAATGACCTTAACATTACTTGAGTCCTTCCTGTGTGTCAGGCACTGTGTTAATAACCACTTGGAAACCTAAGAGAATAGAGCTAATGGTGAGCAGCTCTCTAGAGACATTTTCTAATGAAGAACCCACCGTCTCCCTCAAATTCTCATCTAGGTTTTAGCCAGCTTCTTTAATTGAGCCAGCCTGTTGCTATTTCTTCTCTGATAGAGTCACACCTTGCCTCTTTGATCCTGCTGTTACCAAATTTAAAATTCTTCCACATGATTATAGCAGAGGCTAATTCAAGTCGAAGTAATTATTTCTAGAAACCAAAGATCCTAGCAACAAAGGAACTATAAACACTGGTGAAATGCCCCACTGCTATACCCACTCTTTTAAAAGACAAGTACATTCTGTCCAGTGAAGAATTTACCAGAATGATCTCAGATGCACAGAACAATTGGTGTGGAGCTTGTCTCTTGCTAGAACTCATTTTATTTCTGTCTCTGCTGCTGCCATTCAGGTCCACAATGAGGTCCTGCCTGGATACTGTAACTAGGCAGAGGATATAAAGACCTGTCAGGCTGGCTGCCGGTCTTACTCTGAATATCTACGTAAAGGCAAAAGAAAACAACATGATTTTTAAAACTAGAATCTTTCATCTCTGTCAGCTCAGCATGAAACCTGCCTTGTTCTCTGATTTGAAACATTCAGGTCCTTCAGGAGAGTGGATTGAAGAACTGACCGAGAAGCCCCAGCACGTGAGCGTCCATGTTTTAAGCTCAACCACTGCCTTGATGTCCTGGACTTCCTCCCAAGAGAACTACAACGGAACCATCGTGTCTGTGGTGTCCCTCACCTGCCAGAAACAGAAGGAGAGCCAGAGGCTAGAAAAGCAGTATTGCATTCAGGTAAAGGGAGGGAACTGCGGGCATGCCCACTCACCTGCCACCCAGCTCACAGGCAATGCCAGGAGGCCTTGGCAGGAAGCATGACTGACGTCCCCCAGGTGCACTGGGAACAGTGCAGCCAGGAGCCAGGACAGGAGTCAGGCGATGAGGGCCGTGGCTCTTCTGTTACATCATCTTCCTCTTCTCCTTTGGGACTCCCATCTTAACTTTCATTCCTCATTCAAGAGAACTTAGTGAGCACCTACAATGTGCTAGTACCAGGATCGATGTTGGGGGTCTAAATAATTTTAATACAACCTGCTCTTGCAGATTTTAAATTTAGTGAGACAGTGGAGAAGTGAACATATCATTACTGCAGAGTGTGAAACAAGGCCATGGATAAAAGTAAAATGATGGATGGAGAGGCCGTATGAGTTCCCAGAAAGAAGCTGCCAGGCATGAGTTAATACGTATTAGGGCAAGAGGGCTGGGAAACTGGCCAGAGAACTTCTCCCAGGGGAGGACACAACCAAGCAGAAGGTTGGGGAGACATTTTTTTGTTAGCTTGTTTTATGTTTTTTCCATTATTCTCCTTGTTGTTTTAACTATAAGAATAATGCATGCTTACTGGAAAAATAATTCAAAAAAGAGAAGCACTAAAGTAAAAAACTCCCCCTTCACTAATCACAACTGAGGAGTTTTGAAGGATAAGTAAGACCTTGATCTTGGATACTCTGAATACAGGAAACTGGGAGCTCAGTCCTGTTCTCCTAAAACTTGGTTTTTTATTTTCATAACATCAAATGTATCGATTCTTGGCATCTTACAAACACAATATTTACTTCCATAATGGTAAAAAAAAAAATAAATGATCAATTTGCAGGGAGTATTCTGGAATAGAATATTCAAAAAATGTTTATCAAAGTTGTTTGGGAAGCTGCCATTTGTCCCACGATGATTAGGCATTTAGTGACATTCAGAGTGAGAAACTTTATATTGATAACATGAATTCAGGAATTGTGGCCTTTGAGTCCTAGAAAGTCTTAAAGGCTGAGATGAACCCTTATTCAATGAGGCCTCCCCTTGACTTGAATCACAGTAAGGAGTAAATGCGCTAACCTGATTAGCCGATGATCCCGGCTCACTGTGCAACCTATTAGCTTCCTGGCCTGTGTGTACCAAAGTGACTGACTCTTCACATTGACGGAAAAATATGCTTCTCTTACAGAACATGACTTAGAACTTGACTGCTCCAAGGTACATTTCTTCCTTACTCAATCTAATGTGAACTTAGGTAACTTCTGCATAGAAGCCAAAGGCTAAGGTATAGGTAGATGTGAATTATGAATGAGCCAGAAAAGGCCTAAGTACACTTGGGCAATGGGTTCTTACCGTGCAAAACTGAAACTGAACATAAGGATTATAGAGAAGGAGACCGGTATTTAAAATGAGGGGTGGAGTGTTGGGTGTGAACTCATAACCACACGAACACTTTGAGGATTGTGTCATTACTGCACCACCATCGTCCATTTCCCACACTAAACACACACACACACACACACACACACACACACACACACTTTCAGATGAGGAAATATCAGCTCAAGAGGTCACAAAAACTGGCCTATATCATGTGGCCATTAATCAATTAACCAGATGTTTTCACCAAGACCAGTGTGACTTGGGCTTATTTCCTAAAGCAACCCATTATCCAGAAAGAAAAATAATATTTAGTTCTGTATTCATTGTTACTGTGATTCAATAGAAAATTCAAACTGTGGCTCAGAAATGAGAGTGATTCTAAAGCCAAACATACGCAGTAGTTCCCCCTTTTCCACGGTTTCACTTTCCAAGCTTTGATCAGCTGCAGTTGGGAAACATTATCCTTCTGATATATGGTCAGAAGGTCAGTAGCAGCCTAATGCTATGTCACTTGCCTCACTTCATCTCAACACACAGGCATTTTATCATCTCACATCATCACAAGGTGAAGCGTGAGTACAGTATAATAAGATGTTTTGAGAGAAGGACCACTTCTCTTACATAACTTTATGATAGTATATTGTTACCATTGTTCTATTGTATTTTTGGTTATTGCTGTTAATCCCTTACTATGCCTACTGTATTAACAATTAATAAATGTTTCCCTATTTCACAGTTTCACTCTCCCATAATTGTTTTACACATCACCTAGATCATCCATCAGATTCACTGCCAGGGCCCCTACTCTTCACTACAACTCCATTGATTTCTGGGTGCTAGGTGGGTGTTGTATAAGATGCTAGAAATATAACAGATTTTATTTGAACCTGGAGTTCATGAAGCTGAGTCTGGCCTCCCATGTAGGCACATTGTATCCACTGATTTGAATTTTTCCTCATCATGTGTATAGTTTTCATGTCTGGTTATTGTTTCATGTATATGTTTATATGCAAAGGTTCGTGGGAAAGGGACTTTTGTGATGTATCCCTAACAACCATTTTAGTACTATCCATTAATACATATATGTTGAACATAAACTTAGTGTTCAATCAGTGTTACATAAAGAACCTGGTCAATTCTTCAAAGTAACGTGCTTTTAACACTTTCTCACAGTTTCTGAAATCACAAATTTCAGAATTAAGAAACATCATATAATACACATACATATAATTTATTTTTATATTTGATCTTCTTTGGTCCGTAAGTGTTTTTGTGACAATTTACAGGAATGTATAATAACTAAATGACAAAAACAGAGAAAACAACAAATCAATCAATTAGCTTTACAAATAAAGAAGTGGTGAAGCTTAAAGTCCAGAGAATGAATCCTTAAGGGACTTGACCCAAGTCGCACAACTGGTTAGTATCAGAGCCGAGACCAGGACTCAAGTCATCTGACTTACTGGCCAGTGCTTGTATTCCACGTGCCTCACAAGAGGAGGGACACCTTCAGGGCCCATCTTGACAGAGTCAAGAGTAGTGACTGAAAGCAAGAGACTCCAGCATCAAACAGACTTGGGTTTTAGACCTGATTTTAATGGTTACCAACTATGAGGCCCTAGATGACTTTCCTCATCTCTAAGACTTAATGTCTTACTCTGTCCTGGAAGAAGCATATCCTGTCTCACAGGGCTACAGTAAAGATAAAGGGACTTAATGCTTAATGCAATGCACAGAGCTTATAATATTATTGACTATAGTCACCATGCTATGTATTACATCCCCATGACTTTATTTATTTTATAATGAGAAATTTGTACCTCTTGACCCCCTTCACCCATCCACCCACCCCCTCTACCCCTTCCCTTCTGGCAGCCCCATCTGTACTCTGTATCTATGATTTTGGTTTTGCTTTTTTGTGTTTGTTCACTCATTTGTTTTGTTTTTTAGCATCTGAATATAAGTGAGCTCATACATCTATCTTTCTCTGTTAGACTTACTTCACTTAGCATGATACCCTCTAGGTTCATATGACTGCATACTTAAGTGGTTATGATTTCTAGTGGTCATTTTAATAAGAATCAACTACTGCCTCTGGAAGATCACCCACCAAAAGGCTGGAAATGGTGGGAAGAGGATAGAAAGACTCCCTATTTACTTCATTTGCTCTTCTACTGTGTGAATGATATTTTACCATAAACATTAGAAGTTTTATCACTTAAAAGGTATTTTAAAGAAATAAAGCCTCACTGCTTCGTGGTGCATAATTATTCAGTTTGTCTCTTCAGGACATTCTCTGCCAGACAAGGGCCTTCTGGCTTCCAGCAGAATGACAATTCTAAAATATGGACAAGAAATCCTGCTATGAATGAAAATAGGAAAGAAAGGGTAGAAATGCTAATTTATTAAATCCATTTGATCTTATTTTGGTCAATTCATTAGAAAATAAATTTTGATATGCTGTTCCCCCTACTTACAGGTAGAGCAATGTTGTACCAATTTAAATTACACGATTTCAACTATGTGGAATCACTTTCTAGTATTGGAAATATTTAAATTCATATCACACCACCAGTACTGTATCTATTCTTAAAATCATGCAGAGACAAAAAAAAAAAAAACTTATAGGTAAGATGTCAACATTGTTCTTCATTGATTTGTGCTCCTTTCTGCAAAAATTTTACATGTTGTGGGTCCTAGAGGCCAAAAATTGATCAAATAGGAGTTAACTTTATTGATGCTCCAGTTTAAGCATCCTCACAATTCTATGAGGTATATAATTGTATTATCTACAGTTTATCAATGAGGAAGTCAAGGAAGAATTATAAATAAAATAAATAAATTATAAATAAATTCCTGTGCTTTTAAAGGATAGAGTCAGGATTTCATCTTAGGCAGTCCAAATAGAAAACCTGTGTTCTTCTCACTAAGCAAGACTGACTTACATATTAGAGGCACTAAAGGGCGAACAGCACCCTTCTTAACCTGTTAGTTAAAGCATCAATCCTATGCACACCAACATTCAACTTTAATAACTATGCTTTATTCACCTGTCTGTCCTGTTTTTCTCCAGATGGTATATGTTACATAACAAAAAGTTTCTTTAAAAAGAACAATAAAGAAGAGCTCATCTAAATGAGAAATGTTCTCTACAACATTTTATGTGCTCACCATAGCCTTGCAAAATGCTTACCTCTCTAATTCAGTGCTTAGTTAGCCCTGTGCCTTGCTGGTAGCATGGATTAGAGGTCACAAAGTTGGCTGTCAGTTCCAACACTAAATGTAAATCTGTGACCTTGGCCTTTCTCCGACCTTACCTTCTTGATCTATTAAATGAGAGATTTGGACTAGATAATCTCTAAAGTCATTTCCATCTCTGTAATTAGATATCATATTCTTCTATGTGACAAGAGACTAGACATCCCAGCCCTGATCTTTGTTTTCAGCTGACACTACAGTTCAGGATGCCAGACACTTATGGTAGTGCTGATCTGATTATGGTTAGAGGCTGACGTGTCTCTAGTGTACATAGTTACAGTTGACATTGATGGGTCTAAAGCGGTTCACGGGGCTTATTAAATCCAGCCGCAGAATTGGAATGTTCTGGGTTCCCTTCAGTGCTCACATAAACTGCAAATCATCCTAACTGAAATCTGACCTTCCACAGCATGAGTAAAGGCTTCCGGATTTCAATGGTATCTGGGGTTCCAGAGAATCCCTGAAGACAATTTCAGCCTCTGTGTCAAATCCTAGAAGCCCAGCTCTAAAGAAATCTTATTGGGTGTTTGGCTTAAAGGTGAACTCAAGCAAATCTATTATTGAAAATCTGGTTCCCGGAGCCCAGTACCAGGTTGTGATGTACCTAAGGAAAGGCCCTCTGATTGGACCACCTTCAGATCCCGTGACATTTGCTATTGGTAAGTTGCCAGCCGCAAGAAGAACTTCTCCGGAGTGCTCTTCAGAGGGGGGCAACGTCCAAGCCCGAGTCATTATCCTCATATATGGGGGGCCCATACTTGTTCACCCAATATTCTACCTTCAGAGTAATAAATAGCTAGAATCGTGTACCTGGAAAATGTTCTTATCCTCTGCTACTCAGGAAAAAGAAAACTAGAGGTTTCAACGTCAATGATTGTATCAGAAGAGTGAAAACACTAGTCATTAAATTGATGTTTGAAGCCATTGTTAATATATTAAACCTTCCTTCTTGGCTTTCTTTTTCACTCCCCACCCCCCACCCTTTCTTCTTAGTTCCAACCGGAATAAAGGATTTAATGCTCTATCCCTTGGGTCCTACAGCGGTGGTTCTGAGCTGGACCAGACCCTACTTAGGAGTGTTCAGAAAATATGTAGTTGAAATGTTTTATTTCAACCCTGCAACAATGACATCAGAGTGGACAACCTACTATGAAATAGCAGCGACTGTCTCCTTAACCGCATCCGTGGTAATGTCTCCTTCACCAGCTTTCACACTCTGCTGTGGGAACAGACGTGCCCCGAGGCACCGAATGTGTCGGGAAAGAGTTACCTGTAGATTAGGCCGTGTTGTAAATACACACAGGTAGCTTGCTACCTGCAAGGATTTTGTACTTGGTTTTGCTTTTCGGGTGTTTTTGCTTTACAGAGAGAGAGAGAGAAGAGCAGTAATTGTAGCTTTCACCCTAATTGAGTTATTTGTTAATCCACATTTTAGTAAAGCCATCAAGTGCTTATTGTTTTTCTCTGATACTGAGGAAAACACAAAGAAAGTTCCTTTAGTCATTCAACAATTAGTTGACACTTTTAACTAATGATGACTATTGTTGACATCTACAAGTTGGTTAAATACCTACAATGTCAAGCCGTTAGAGGATGCTTTTCAAGAGAGCTGGTAAAGATTGCTCTTTCTGAGACGAATAATTTTAAAAGAGCAGGTTACCTTACAGGTCAGGTATGAAATACACATTTGCCCTCTACCCAGATGATGACTAAGGTAATTGCCCTCCACCCAGGATGCATGCTTATGGCCCAAATCGGAGAATACAGAGTTATGAGAGGTCATTCATCTCAGAAAAAGGGGGACTTGTATGTACAATTACTTACAAATGAAAACTATTTCACTTGTGCAATATAACTTAGGAAACCGCAAAATGAAGACAATATTGGAAATATTTGACTCTACGCCTATGCATCACTTTTTAAAAATTCTGTTTGAATATCATTTTATTTATACTTCTTCCCATTCCAGAAAGAATTTTTCTTAATGGAAAATTTGGGAAATACAGAAAGGCACAGAAAGGAAAACAAAAATTACTTACTGGTTTTTTTGTGTGTGACCAAATAAAAATAACTATTTTTATCAAATATGAAAAATATGATATTCCCCCTTAGTCTTTTGTCTCCTTGCTCTGTTTAGCGGATAGCTAATCTGTTGCCAGCGTGGTACTACAACTTCCGAGTTACCATGGTGACGTGGGGAGACCCAGAATTGAGCTGTTGTGACAGTTCCACCATAAGCTTTGTAACAGGTGAGTGGTGCGTGGGGAATGATCCCCTGGGCTGAGGACACTATGTTGAAGTTGTTCTAAAGGGAGGCATCTCCAGAAAGTGCTGGGCGTTCCCCCACCACTGAACTGAGCCTCCGTGTCAAAAAAGATAATATATGCTTGATTCTAAAATTCCAACATGTGTTTAAATTATAGTCTTTAAAAATTAAAATATCATTTTTATTCTGAGTTACTGTCCTTGAGTTACGTGACCCTGTTTGGAACTGATGAGAACAGAGAGAGGGCAGACTGAGTTTTCAGCTCTGCATTGCATGCCATCGATTTTACCAATTTGGTGACTGTATTTGCTGGACTGCTTCCATTTCCTTATTAATTAAACCATTTTTAAAGTCGCAGCTGATTGCAGTGTTGCCCATTGCAGGAATTAAAATAGGCTTTGGAAGAAGGCAGACCTGGGCTGGAACAAGGCTCTGCTGCACATGACGTGTAACCTTGCACAAGTGAGCTTCTCTAAGCCTCAGTCTTCTTTTCTGGTGTAAAATGGGGATGATAACAGTATCTATTATCTATTATTACTTCCCATGTAAGTTACTTATCAAAATATGTGGCACTAAGTTTAAGTACTTAAAATTGTTAGTGTTAGATCCTCAGAGCCTTTTATTATGCCGTCCACAATCATACAGTAGAGATATGGTCAAAGAGCAATAAAAAGAGGAAATTCATCAAAGAAACACTATCTTTTATTTGAACTAAGAGTTTTCAAAAAATTTGGTTGGATTACAAAGCTGTAATTAGAGTTATAATGAGAAAAGTGAAAACTATGTTCAAATGAAGAACAATGGTGGTAAAATATTTTCATCACTGGACATTTTTATTCTGTTGAAATTTATCAGTGAAAGAAGATGGAACGAAATTAATCATATGTGAATTCTTATACAATCAATTTACATAGTACATCGCCTTTCTTTACAAGCCAAAGTCTAGAGCTTCCTTTGTTTGAGATGTTAATAGCAAAATTTGAGTAGGAAAGTGAAAAAAAAATGCCAAAAAATGGAGAAAACAGCAATTATTTGACAAATACTATATGAGGTTTTTAACTATATTAATAATCCCATAGTTATAATTAAACTTCACTGTATGAATAATTCATACAGCTTAACTTTATTGAGATTAACTCTCTGAGAATACCTTTCCTTCTCAAACAGAGCAGCTGTCTGGAAAAAGCTCAGACTTCCCATCTGAGCACCTGATTGAGCAGAACTGGCTCTGATAATTTCTAGCTGTATAGGTCTTTGAACAAATCACCTTAATGATCCTGGACTTCATTTTTCTCATTAGAACTCAAAATATTGCCTAACAACTGCCAAGCAGAGCAAAGCTAAGTGTAGTTGAACTCGCTGCAGTAAGGCAGAACCCCACCTGTCAGATGCTGCAGTGTCTCAGAAGGGGGACCTCATAAATGAAATATTAATAGGATTTAGAGTTCTAGACTCAAGTGGTGTAGTGCCTTTCAAAGCTGGGAGCTCACTGGTTGAGCAAATGACTCTGATGTAACAGTTTAGGAGGACATAACTAGTCTGGATAGTTGTATGGTTTTTAAGTGAGGTTCTTGCTCCAGTGAGCAGTCAATTGTCTCAAACAAATTGATCTTTGGAAAATTCTTATCTTTTCCCAGGACAAACCGCTAAGTAATGCTGACACTGGCGGTCCACAGTCTTATTTAAGCATATTGACACAGATGGCCTCAGTTCTCACATCTGCAAAATAGGCATAATAACACCTAACAGGAGAGTGTGAGAACTAATTTATATAATATAAATCTGTTAAAATATATATGTTAGCTGATATTTTTATACTTATATTTAAAACCAGTTGAAATTTTAGCTTTTTTTTATCTGTTGTGATCTAAAATGCCAAATTGTGTGATATGAAGAAAATAGAACAAAATATTTGAATTAGCTGTGATTTATGAGGACCTCAAGTCTATTTATTGTCTTTGTTAGCCAATTTACTGTACAAGTCAAAGTATCATGGCATAGTAATTCAGCTAGTGTACCAAGTTTAATAAACAAATAGTGACATCTTGTGGCCTTTCAGCAATACGATGGATTTTAAAGCAACAACAAAGTATAAAAATCTAAGGACTTGTGAGGAGGAGCTGTACCCTTCTGGGTTTGTGATTTTAAATGTTTCTTGTCCTCACTAGAATTAGAACACGAGAAAATATCCTTTGAAGAAATATAAGCATAGTGCTTATATGTAATGAAGTACATAAACATATGTGAAGAGACTATAAAGAAACAAAGCTTATTATCCTTTATTAGAATATTCTGAAATATGTGTTTGTGTTACTTGCTACATACATTATTGATAGTTAAGATTTTATTGTCAAACATATAGAAATGTTATTCCTATTTCACATGAGACAGAAATGTGTTTTTTCCTCTGTATGTTACAAATCTCTTCAGTGAATGTTTTTGAAAGCATAGTTAATTGTGAATGTTTGTTATGAGTATTAGTAGCATATTTTTAAGAATCTTTATGTTTCATATAAATTCTTCCCCAAATATTTCGGTTGGGTGTGTGCTATATCTTGGAATGGAATGCCTGTCTTCAAACCAAGATACGTGGAATTTAAATTACACTGTGTATGTTTCCTAACATCTTCAGAATTGTCAGTTACTTTAAAAAATAGTTAAAATATGTTTTCAGAGCTCATATATTCTAAAACTTGCGATGAACTCTACTCTCATTTAGAAAAAAACATTTAATTTAAATGCATAAAAATATAAAATAAATTAATAAACTCAGTGTTAGAAGTTAGCTTTGTAGCACGAAAAAAATCCCTTCCTTCTTTAGAGTTTGTTTCAGCAACATTTACTAAGAACCCATCTTCTGCAAAGATACTATTAATGATATTGCTTTGTTATTTTATGGAAATGACATTTATTTTCTGTCCCTCTAATCATGAATCCTACTCTCCTTTATTTCTATAAACATCTTTGCTGTACCACAATGAAAAAGATTTACTTTTTCTAGGACCCCAAAGTTTTGAGTACTGCTTGGAAAATAAACTCACCAATGCCTAAAGCTATTAATTTATTGATGCAACAAGCATACCCAATCAAGCTAACATTTCAGGAATCTTAGAACTGTGAATTTTGTATAAAAGTCCCTGATATCCTCAGGAACATAGGGGTCTGACTGCCTTGTGTCTCAGCCATACAAGGCAGGGTGCCTAGAAACAAGTACTCACCTGGTACCACCGACCTTCGCTGTTACTGAGATATCCAGACGTCCCCAGGACCATCACATGGCATGAATTTTAATTCTCCAAATTATTTCTATAAGAGATTTTGTGCTCTATTGATAAGTACTTCGATTATTATTAGTCTCTTATACAAAAATGTGCCTCTTTCCTCTCTATAGCCCCAGTGGCTCCAGAAATCACTTCTGTGGAATATTCAAACACTCTGTTATATATCAGTTGGACATATGGGGATGACACGACTGACCTCTCCCATTCTAGAATGCTACACTGGATGGTTGTTGCAGAAGGAAAGAAGAAAATTAAAAAGAGTGTATGTTTCTTTGAATCCCAATATTGGCCATCTGAATATTTATTTGCATAAACTATTGAAAATGATCAAACAAGCATTTATCGAGACATTAAACAAATGCATGCCAGTTGGCACTGTTTTGAGGTTCTGTAGATAGGACAGTGAACAAAAATTAAATTCCTCCTATCATAGAGCTTGCCTTTTAATCTTTGACAGTGAGCCATAATAGTTATAACTATTGGTTTCATTTATATTTAAAGTTATGACTTGAGCTTTTTCTTCAGGATATCAAACATTTTTAAGAAAACCACAGTGAATTTATTTTAGTATTTTCTATGTCTATCATCACCACTTAAATATTTGGGTATGGTGGAAATACTGATTTATTTTCTCCTGATTTATTAAGCTTTTTGATATTGTGTTAGTTAAGCTATGGACTAAACTACTGTAATACACAAGATAGCGGTTTAAAGAAAATCTGTTTATGTTTCTCTCATGCTAGCCCAGGACTAACAGGGTACCTCTGCTGTAAGGGATCATTCAGGGGGTCCAGATTCTTTCTATATTTTTGCTCCATCTACCACTATGTGTAGTCTTCATCTGCGTGGGTGAACTTTCTTAATTATCACATCCATGCTCTAGCCTGCAAAAAGGGGAAAGGAGAGGACGTGAAGGCCTGGCCCTAACAGGATAGGAACAGAATTATAAATTGCCCAGGTAGCTTCTACTTACAATCTGTTCTTCAGAATTAGTCACATGGACCCCTCTAGCTCTAGGGGGGCCTAGGAAATAAAGTCTTCAGTTAAGAAGCCAGGTGTCTACAGCAATGGCTATGTTTCTTCTGAGCTTCTCAACTAGGGCTGAGCAATGTACAAATCAGTAGCAACCAAGCAATGGCCTTTTCTAAAATTTGCTGTGAATATGAGGAAAAATACCAGAGTAATACCTATTCCAAATAAGGAAATTAAAAGCAGTGATGTTCTGATATGTATTAGGCTTGTTTAGAGCTACCTTGTATTTGGCTCAGTTAAGGAATTTACATCATTTTCAGAGGAAATAACATATCTGTAAGGTTGTAATCAACTGGGACTGCAGCCCAGAACAGAGAGGGAATGTCTGCTATAGCCCTGTAGTTATTTAGAGTGGTAATCTCATTCAAGTTCCTTAGAACTTTAAACTATCAGTTTTTGTGATCTTGCAGGTAACACGCAATGTCATGACTGCAATTCTCAACCTGCCCCCAGGAGATATCTACAACCTCTCGGTAACAGCTTGCACGGAGAGAGGAAGTAATACCTCTACGCTCCACCTTGTCAAACTAGGTAAGACACATGTGTATGTGCGTGTGTGTGTGCGTGTGTGTACAAATAATCCTGTTGGGAGAACTTGTGTTTGCATCACTTGATTTACCATGGTCATCTAACTCAATAAAATAAAAGAAAAATGGCTGGCTCTTTTGTGTAAGCACAAAAATGGACATTTATACTACTTAAAATTGAAATCCATAGATAAAATAATCCACATACTGAATTTTCTAAGTTGGCATAATGTCCTAACCATAATACAAAATCAAAATAAAAGAAAAAAATGTATAACAAAATAATATGGATCCCCTATGTATGTGTTCGGACAGCTCTTCTAAAAGTCATAATGCAATTGCCAGATGACTACACATAAAGAAGCTTGAGTTTACAAAAAGTAAAAGTTTAGTAGTTTTTTTCCATACAAGAAGTATAAAAATAAATGAAGGAATGGATAAATTCATATTAGTTAATTATACATAACTGAGCAACGTAAGTACAGGTGGATGCCAGAATAAAACTTAGAATTAGGATAAGTAATAAGAGATTAGATGTGTTGGCATATGATGAGAGAAAGGGGAAATAAAGTAGAGATAACATGCCAGAAAAAATAACAAGCTGCAGATGAAGGAAAAGGAGGGAAGTATGATATTCTTGCAAATGAGCTAGAACTTATTATGTAGTGTAGCATCAAAATAATTCCTTATATTGTGATATACAACTAGGAAGTGACACTGTGAAACAGAAGGCACATCTCCAATCAACAATCTACCATGTAGTGAGGTATGCATGTAGTTTCTGATACTCAAAGGGACCTCAGAGGTCATATTCTATAACCGGCTGCAGGCCAAAGAGACTGGATTGGTGAAAAGCTGTAGGATAATATCAGTGTAAGAGTGGCAACCTGAAAATAAATGCATTTCAATATGTAATTTTCACAGCAGAGATCTCATTTTTAGATTTTGAAAATGAAAAAGATATAGAATGGCAATACAAATATTTTCAAAATACTTAATGTAACTTAAAATACTTAATGTAACTTAGTGATATGGTTGTTTCAGATGCTTGCTGATTTATACTCAGTGTCTGGGTCTGTTCATAAAAGTTTCAAATCATCACTGGTATTATATTTGTTCATATGTGCAGCCATAAATAGAGAATGATCCAGGGTGTTGTATTAGCAGCTTAAATACCCTGAGTAGCACTGCTGGCTACTTCAGAAAACTCTTAGAAAATCCAAAATGACACAAAACAGTCTTTCCTTAGTTTACCCAATAGCTGCATCTCTCAATAATTGACTGTATAAGATGCAAATTCTTAAATATTTTTTGTCTCATATTGCCACAGGAAAAACTAAATTCTTGCCCCCCCTTAAAATGAAATAGGTAGCTGGGATTTCTTAACAGGTTAAACAGACAGTATCAGTGGAATAAATAAACTATTGAGTTTTTAAATAACATCTTAATTCCAATTCAGTATCCTTCTTAATGATAACTTTCTTCTAAATTATTTTACTTCTTGAAAAAAATTTCCGATATTAATACATGGTAAAGTACTTGCAATTATGTTTATAGTGGATTTATTCTGGTATGACTTAGAAAGGCATGTAGTATGTAGGACTTAAGACAATTTTATTGTTTGAAGGTTTCTTGATTTTTGTGGAACATCGAGCATTTCTGTGCCCTGGCCACAGAAATACAGTTAATAACCTCCGTTGTGACAATAAAAAACATTACTGCAAATTTTCGAAGACCCTCAAGGGGGCGGTACTGCTCCCGTTGAGAATCACCAGTAGTGAGCGATCTCATTCACTGCAGACAATCTGCACCTCTTTCTAGCAGTCTGTACACTTCAGTTCTAGGAATGTGGAGATCACCAGCTCCCAATGTTGCGTGATCTTTCTATGAAGACAAAAATTGCCTGCCTATCAATTCTAACCATTATTTCTGATGTCCTCAGTGGCTATAAAGATCAGCTCAATATTTGTTTCCAGGTTGCTAGAATTACTGCTCATGTTTGTGATTGTGCTCATGTTCCCCACGACTTTCTTTTCCCAAGCTTCATTATTCCAGGGAGCTGTAAGTGTTTCTTGGGTCCTAGCTGGTTTCTCCAACCCATCTGATTTGTTAGTCGCCCTTAAAGTATAAATTCAGAGGAGGCTTTTGCCAGAATAGCATTCAGTGGTCCTATTTCATGCTATAGTGTTAAATTATGTGACCTAATGAATGATACATGATCAGGAGTGTGGGTTAAAGTCATGAGCTAGTACAATTGTACTCACGCTACGCAGAAGTATGAGTGAAACCAAATTCATCACAGTTTGAGACTCCATGTCTCCCTGTAACCGAGAGGACTAGTTAAACAAGTTTAGAAAGTTCCTTTAAATTTTTCAAGAAGGGAAGGTAAGTTCCCATAGAAATTATTTCTAGTAAATCCTAACCTTTGAAATCATTAAGCTTTTCCTTGTTGCTATCTTAATAGCAGATGAAATATTGTCTCTATCTTGTTACTCTGAAAACTAGACAACCTGTGCATATTATGCCTGAACTCAGCCTTATTTTTCCTGAAATCTAAATAACCTTACTTTTTATCCATTTGTCCAAAAGTCTATTTTCAATCCTACTAGTTACATTATTGTGTTTTATAAGCTCTTTCAATTTTCCATAACACACAATACCCTGCCTTCTTCTGTAGATGCTCATTAGATACTGAATCAAGTTGAAGCTACAGACCTCAGAATTGAAAATAGTATTTCAGTTAATATTTAACTAAATAATGACCTTTCAGAGACATGAAATAACATTTTTCTTTAGTAATAATTGAATGGCAATTTTTTTCATGAAATGTTCATTCTAGTCATTTTATGTGTTTTTTCAGCATTCATTCAGTATACATAGAAGTCATATTGATTCCACTTTACAGAAAAGTACAATTTTGCCATAAAGGTTTACAGGGTTTGCTTGATCCAGAATGGCATTGTTCAAGTAGGACCAGAACTGGTTGGTCTATCTCTTAGTCCACTTTCTCTCTGACGGAGGCCACTTTGGATGCTTTTACTTGCTGCCGTGGAGGTCTGGATCTACATCTATGGAAAGAAACCAGGCTATCAATGAATCCAGGATAATATAAATTAATCCAAGGTGGCAGGCTAAAGGGTAAAGAACCCTCAAAACAGTTGCCAAGAATTTTCAATTAATGATGTCGTTAATAAACATCTACAAGAAGACATGTACCAATAGTGCCAAGAGTGGTGCCATTTACAGGGCATTGAGCCAATCATACCATTAAGAATTTTAGGGTGCCAGCATTTTCATGGTACCTTGGTGGTATGTGACCACAGCTCCCTTTGGCAGTCAATACAAATGTAATGAAATCTGCACTAAGACATGTCATTTTACCAGAACTTACTGGCCTGCCATTATGCAACTGTGGATTTAACCAGCAACCATCCTAACTTACAGTCCTGGTGAATCTATTTGGAACTCCAGGCCAATTTTAGCAGGATTTGATAAGTTTATATCAGGGAAACACCCACGTGGGGAGAAAAAAAAAAAAAGAAGAGAAGGAAGGAAGAAAGAGAAAAAAGGAAAAGAAATAGGAATTACAAGTGTTGAACATATCACAAAATTGATCTGTGGTAATGGAATATCCATTCATTAATTCATTTAACAAAAATATACTGAGAATCTTGTTAAGCACTGCCCGGATGCCAGGCTACTTGTAGTAAGGAACCCAAAGGGCTATGTTCACTTTCTAATCAGAAGGAGCTTATGATCTAGTGAAGAGGGAGATGGCAAAGGGCTATGCAGAGCACAAAACAGGTAGAGAGTGAATACGTGGTGAAAGCTTTCTCTGAGGAAGCAATGAGAAGAGATCCCAATTAAAAAGAAGGGATTAATCATGAAAAGGTTGGGAGAGAGCATGCTAGGCAGAGAGACTAAGCAGAAGACAGATTATACAGGATTTGTTAGGCATGGATTTGAGAATTTATTTTGAGTGCAATGAGAATTCACTTAGAGAATTAAAAGTAGATAATCTGACATATTTAAAATAATCCCACTGGTTGCTCAAGGGAGGAAAAATTATTGGCTATCAATGAAGGCAGCAAGACCAATTAAGGGACCACTTCTTTTAGCTTGAAAAATAGCATTCTAATTCAAGTAAGTCCTTTGGGAAATGCTGGTAACTTTGAAGTGGTAGGAATGGAGGTGGAGACCAGGGGACAGAATTCAGGAACTATTTTGGACATGTCATTCATAGGACTTTCTGATGGGGTGAAAATAGGAACTAAGAGAAAAGGAAATTAAGAATGACTCCTAGGCTTTGCTCTTGAGTACCCAGGGTAGATGGTGGTGCAATTTACTGAGACTGAAAAGACTGGAAAAGTAGAGGAGGAGTAAATTTGGGGTAGGGTGAGAATCAAAGATTCTTCCTTGAACATAAAAAAATTTGAGAAGATATCCAAGTGGTTGTCAAGTACAGGGACATGTGTCTGGAGATCAGGGGAGAATTCTGGGCTGGAGGTATAAATTTTGGAGTGTTTGGATGAGATCACCAAATAGTTAAGCAGAAATAGAGAAGAGAAGCCCTAGGTCTGCCTAGAAGAACTATTCCAGCATGTAGAGATTCTGTATAGCCAACGAGGTCAGAGAAAGCCAACGAGCCGAATATATACACCACCATTGTCAAACTTCTGCTTTATCCTGACCACAGATGTGTTCAGGCAGGTTCAAAGTATCAGACAACTTTCGTGCTGGGAGAGGTTTGGAGCTAATTTAATGCCATGTCCTCATTTGAGCAAGCTGGAACTTAGAGAAATTTGAACCACTTAGCACATCGTTGTGCCTGGTTCTCAAAACAGTGATCCAGTGGTTTTACCCACCTGCTACTTATGTTTTCCTGGATTTGGAGTGTATTTTTTTTTCCAAAAACTTCATTTTTCTATTGACGCATTTGACAAAGCAAAGAGGAGTCACACACCCATTCGTGTGACTCTCTGTTCCTGTTTTGGAATTGGAGTATGAATAACATTGGCTTGATTTTCTTAATCTCAGTCGTGAAAGTTAAGTAGATCAGAAATCTTTAAAACATTATTTGATTGTAGTCAAGAAAGAGTATTACTTTCAGAATTTAGGAATTTGGGGGATATTAGAATCTGTTTTCTCTCTAGTAATATTTCAGTAGATTATAAATGATTACATACATCTTGGTGAAATGTAATCTCTGACTTTATAAAAGCCCAGCTATTATGTGGTACTGGCCTCCATGGTCTCATTCCCAGTTGAGAAAATTAAGTCACTGAGATTATTATTTTGGAAATGGGTGCTTAGATACATGCAGTCCTTATTTTTGGTAAGAAGTGAAGTAAGTGTCATGAGTCATAGTGTGATGAAATCTAAAGTATTCTCCCGAACCACCCATACCCTTTTCTTGAATTTTCCTCGTAAGTGACTGACTTATCTCCCTTATCCCCACCAAAAAAAGAAAAAAAAATTATTTCAATAAGAATGTGAATAAATTGAGTCAATGTAGCACAGAGAAAATGAAAGGAAGATGGACGAATGAATGGATGGAAGGCAGGAAGAAATGAGAAAGGAAAGAAAGTGTATACATACATTCTGTCTGTCTGTCTACTTATCTGTCATCTGTTTATCGTTTATTGGCTGCCATTCAGTTAGAAAGAAGCCAATAAAATAATTAAGGTCTCATACTTTTTAGAAACTAATTCATCTCTTAGTCAACAAATATTTATTTAGTATTTATGCTACATACCAATCTAGGTGCTGAGGTTACAAAAATGAACAAATCTGACAAAAATGTCTACCCTCATTCTAGTGGAGGAAGAGATGATAAACATCAATATAAGGATTTCAAACGTTGACACAGGTCATGGAGAGAAAAAGTCAGGAAAGGAAGGAGTTCTTTCCTCTCTCCCTTCCTCCCTCCCACCCTCCCTTCCTCCCTTCCTTCCATGGGTGGGAACAGCTTGTCGACGGGCTAATTGGAATGCTTCAACAGAGCAGGGAACACTGACGATGCAGGACAGAGATGAGCCTTGTTCGAGCAATGTCCTCGACTGGGCCAGAGGAGACAGGACCCAGTGGCCTTGACCTGGGTGAATCTGCGGTAAGATGCACAATGATGGAACATATGGGGACTAATGGGGTACCCCCTTGTGGCAGGTGTTTCCTATGGACTTCTTGTAAGCACATGCCTGTCTGTAGGTCTGCAGGACTGTGATTGCCCTGCTCCTCCTCTCGTAGAGTCTGCATGGCCAGCAGCCCCTTGCAAGCCCTGTGTTCTGGGTCAGGCTGCCAGGCACGTCCCTGCTCCTTGGCTCCCTCCCAGCGCCTGAGACTAACCGACACCTCTCGTCAGCACACGTGTTCCATTTCTCGTTGCAGCCTCTCAGTTTCACTGCAATCTGGCAGCTCCTAGCCACAGGCAGGCCGCAGAACTTTAGCACTTCCTTAAAGGCATTTCTCCTGCCCACCATAAAGTGACTTGCATGTTTTGTAGGTTTCTCTTCAATATACTGGAAGAATCTGGAGGATGGACCAAACTGGGCAGTGACTCTGATGTCTGGCGCTGGTTTAAATACACAAGCAAGTGCCCACCCCGGGGCAGTTGGTCTTCTGGACAGAGGGACTTTTTAGGAGGCCTCATCATCCCCAGACATATGGAAAAGAATGGACGACCCCATGTTTTTAGGCAGGAAGCAAGGTGTAGGAAAGACCCTTAACAAGGGTGCAGAGGTGTGGATCCCAGGTCTTGGCCTCACAAATGGCATTACATCAGAAAAGTGGTCAGGAGCCCTGGATTTCAGTTGCTTCATCTATAAAACGAGGGTCTGGACTGAGTGATCTATAATGTTCCTTCCAGCCTTAGAAGTTAGTTAATGGCTAAGTTCAAAGTAAAGGCAACAGGCTCATGATACAGTAACAGTAGTGATCTTTTCCTAAGAATTGTGTAATACATAACTCCTAACTAAATACAAATGCTAACACATATTCCTGGAACCAAGAAAGGAGGAAGTCAGATATTTTGTTTTGAAATTACGTAAAGTTAAATGAGAGCCTTCTCTAAAAAACTCTACATCTTGAAAAGTTACTTGAGCTAGTAATTACTGACCATAAGTACACCCAGTGAGTCACAGAAGGGGATATTACACCTGCTATCATTAAGCCATAAAGAATTTATTTGAACTGCAATGGAAATGACAGGTATTTCTAATTCCTGAGAGAATTTTACATGTTATATATGAAAACAGCCTAATTATAATTTAATACTAAATATTTGCCTGAATTTTTAAAAAATTTCCCAGTGTTGTTTTAAAACACCTTACCTTTTTTAATTTTTAAAAATTGTTGACTTAATTTCTTTTTTCATTGATGTACAGTTGATATAGACTCTTGTATTAGTTTCAAATATACAACACAGCAGTTCAACAGTTACACACCTTATTAAATCCTTACTCCCACTGTGCAGTTACTATCTGTCGACATAGAAAGATGACTTAATTACTTATCAAAAAAATCTCTCTAAATTGACAAGAGAATGGGACTAATAAACATTAGGTCTAACATAGGTTCCTAGTGTTTAATATAAATTTTCCTCATAATTTCATTGCATATCAATCTTAACTCACCATGAATAATTTTTCTACCTCTTTCTTTTCTTTTAAAAGGTGTTTTCTTCTGCAGATTATTTTTTTAATGAGTTGAGCGTGATTTATACAGCTTACAATGCTTAAGTCACAGATGTTTTATTTGGCCAAGTTGAATAAAAACTTAACATTGCTTAAGATAGCCTTGCCTGAGTTGAGGAAAATAAAAGTAGATTTAAAATCTACAGATTTAACAGCTGTAATGTAGGTGTTAAAGACCATGCTTTGTCTATAAAGAAGACCGAGCAAATTGTTGTCAGTATGGCTAGGTTTGAAAATCAATTTTGCCATGTCGATCATTTCTCACAATGTTTTTGTATTGGATTCCCCTTATCATCAAATGCCACACATTTGTAAAATAACCCACCAAGTTCAGAAGTATAAAGTATAAACAGAATGAAACTAGTTGGCCTTTATGGACATAATTTTGGCCTCATTAACATGATTCTATTGGCAGTTGAATTTATGGGTCACATTAAAATAAGAACCAATGTAATAACTGTCAGAGAAAGATGGATCTCACACAATAAATACGTTCTATTCTGCTTCCAGGCTGAATATTACACGAGACTCCATTTGGAATCCCGTGGGAAGGGAAGAGATCTGCTGCCAGAGCAGAGCTTAAGAATTCGACAGCAGGTCCTGCTTCACCCAAGGTCACCTTCTCTTCCCCGGGAGTCCCAGGCAACAGCTTGAGCCCCTCATAATCCAATCTAAATTGAATGGTAGAGTCAGCCTTACAGCTTTCCATTCTGCCCATGTTCTGGGCACGGTGCTCAATTTCCTCATCAAATTAGGTTGGATTCCCAATTCAAACAGGAGAGGCATTGAAGGGGGGACAAGAGAAGGAACAGGAGAGGGTCAAAGAGCTGAGTGCACCCCCAACAGTGTCAGAAAACTCTCAGCATTGAAAGCATCTACATCTGCACGGACACCTCCTTTTGTAAAAATAGTATGTCTGTCTCCTTTCCCCATATCCATCAGTTTCTATGTCAAATATCATGGACTCTGAAATTATGGTAACGAAAAGAAATCTGACATTATGGAGCAGGACAATTTTGAAGATTTAAAATGTTCTTTTTGAGAGATAGACAGTGATAACCAGGAGATCTTCTGTGACAAATACCCACATGGCTCTTTACATTACATAAAGTGTTTTTGTGTACATTACCTTCAAGCTCATTTACTCTTCATAACAACACCAAGGTCTTCCTACCCCTCCCCTTCATGAGCTAGACCGTAACTGATATTTTGAATAATAAGAGACTGTATTAGTTTGCTTGGTTGCCATAACAAAATACCACAGATTGGACAGTTTAACTAACAGAAACTTTCTTTCTCATGGTTCTGGAGGCTGGAAGTCCAAGGTCAAGGTGTCAACAGGCAGGTTTGGTTTTTCCTGAGGTCTCTCTCCCTGGCTTACAGACATCTGCCTTCCAGCTGTGGCCTCAAACAGTCTTTCGTTTGCACCCATTCACCCTTGGTGTCTCTTTGCTTGCCCAAATATCCTCTTCTATTAAGGACAGCAGTTGGATTGGATTAAGGCCTAGCCTAATGTCCTCTTTTAAACTTTATCACCTCTTGAAAGCCCCAATCTCCAGTTACAGTCACATTATTTAGGTAATGGGGGTTAGGACTTCTACGTAGGAATTTGGGGGAATGAAATTCATCCCATAACAGAGACAGAGACCAATCAAAAGGCTTTTGCAGGTCACTGTACTCCCTATCATACGAAATGGCCTAAACAGTATTAGCCATTACCCATGTTTAGTCCTAAGCCTGAGGATTGGAAACGTGAATCATCTAAGCCATGTCAGGATGTGAAGCTAGCTCACCCTGCCTTCCCACGAGAGGGAATAGACAGTAGAAGCGGGCTCTCCAACCAGCATCTGCCAAGAATTTTCAAACAGGAAAGATGCTGCAACCCAGGACTATACAACTGAAATATAATGAGAGCTACGTATGTAATTTTAAATTTTTTAGTATCCACATTACAAAATAACAAAAAAGAAATAGGTGGAATTGAGCTTAATACACCTTATTTAAATGAATATATTCAAAGTAGTATTGTTCTAATATTTAACCAATATAAAGATTGTTAAAGAGATATTTTTATTCTTTTTTCCTGCTACATCTTCCAAATCCAGTCTGTATTTTACTCTTGCAGTATCTCTTAACTTGGACTCAGTAGCTACATGTGGCTAATAACTACTGTGTTGGGCAATAAAATCCTAACACTTCAATATATTCCCTGGGGCAGATGTTGTCTCGAGTAGTGAAATTTAATTATAAGCTCTCCCAATCCAATTACAACTCCACTTATGAAATATTGCCATAACTCTATTTCCTTTAAAACAGCACAGTAAAATTTCTCCCAGTATATCTAGGGGAATAAACCTATCAAAAAATTCCTAAACAGTCCTCAAGCAGATGATTTTGGTATTACTCATTGACCTGCAGAGCTGATATGCACAGGTCTTTCTAAAAAGGATGCAGGGATAATGGGTACACGACCTGGGAATAATATATTGTCCCATATGCCACCTGAAAAGGAAAATCGGTTACTTGGCTGTTAGAGATCCCAGATCCTTCGGAGATTTTTCTGAGGATCCTACTTACCTCCCAGGTCCACATTCTGGGCCAGACCAAAAGAAACTCTTCTCTAGCATTCAAGTTATATCCCCTGGACCACTGAGAACACTTCTAATTCATGACAGTCTCTTACTCTGCCACTAGAAACTGATGATTTTACCAACATGAACACTAGAAGAAAGCAGAGAACATCAAAATTCCACTCTGGTCTTGCCTGATGCTTAAATTCTAAAACCTCTGGCTAATGATCTTATGTTTAAATCAGTCAGTAGGTAAGGTGTATTGAGTACTTACAGTTGGCTAGTTCAAGGTGAAGAAAAAATAAATTATAACACATGTCCTCTGTTCTTAAAAAATCTAGTAGGACCTAGTAATAAAGAATCAGGACTTTATTTACATGGATCAATTAGGAGACAGAGAAGGGGAAGATCAAGAGGGAGTTATCAGGAGGTAAGACTTTTTTCTGACTTTACAACGATCAGAGTAGAAGAAAGACTACACTGAGGGGAAATCTGTGAGCCGAGACAGAGCACTGCCCATACGAGGGTCAGTGAGAGACCGGCTCTGCCAGGGGAAGCCTGTCTGTGCGGGAAGGACGGTGGTGAAGCCAGATGGGTGGCATGTGACCAGTGTAAGTGGGATCTTCCAAACTTGGCAGATTTGGGTTTGACACAATAGACATTCATTCGCAACAGATCATTGCACAGATGGGATTTAATGTGAGCAAAGTGGTGTTTCTAGGTGTGTAAGTCCTCACTGACAAAATGAGAAACCATAATTAGAGACAGGAAAAAGGAATGATTGTTAAGTGTATGGAATGTAGAGGAATGTACATAAATGTAAAGGAATGACATAAGGCTGGACATACAATATAATAAAAAGAATAGACAGAAGGAAGAGATTATAAGAACTATTAAAAGATATGCTCTCTGGCCCTGAGAGGCAGGAGAGCCACAATTGTCAGCTTAGACAACTGAAAGAATGGTGTTGCTTGTGAGAGAATGAGAACTAGTTGGAAAGTAGAATTGACTTGTGGGAAAATGAGGACTCCAGGCTCTATTTTGACCACATGGGGTTTGAGGTGATGGTAAGATATTTCAGTAAGCAGAGATGGGAGGTGATTGGAAATACATGTGTAAAAAGTCAGATCTGGAGAGTAGGATATGGATAATGTTCACATTGGATAGCTAAACTGGTTTTCTCTGCCCATCAGGAAAAAATATATAGGTGTCTTAAGGAGGCTGATCAGTCCAAGAGACTCACTCCACAGAGCAATTTTGTCATGTGTGTTTTTTTTTTAATTTTTTAATTTTGATATCATTAATGTACAATTACTTGAACAACATTGTGGTTACTAGACTCCCCCATTATCAAGTCCCCCCCACATACCCCATTACAGTCACTGTCCATCAGCGTAGTAAGATGCTATAGAGTCACTACTTGTCTTCTATGTGCTATACTGCCTTCCCATGTCCCCCCCACCCTACATTACGTGTACTAATCGTAATACCCCATTTCCCCCCTTATCCCTCCCTTCACATCCATCCTCCCCAGTCCCTTTCCCTTTGGTAACTGTTAGTCCATTCTTGGGTTCTGTGAGTCTGCTGCTGTGTCATGTGTGTTTTTAAAAGAGAAATATCCCAGGTTTGGCCTACGAAATCATCCACCTCTCCCCCAGACAACCCCACACTTGCTTCCAAAGATCCAAGCTGTACACAAGCCAGAATCCCTGGAGGACTCATTCTCTGACCCATGATCCTATTAACAGTGGGAATTCCAAGGAACGGGGAAGTGGAAGAGAACTGCGGGGATCATGAACACTCTTCAATAGAAGGGAAGCAAGACGGTACAATGTCTGGACAGGTGCAAATGAGAAAGAGGTCCTGACACCTCATGGGAATTGCATTTGCCCAAGACTAACCCATCTTTCCTCCTTTCACTCTTCTGCCCAGCCTTGTCAAGTCGCCTCTAGAAAGAAAAACGCTTCTTTTTCATTGGACACCAATTAGGTTACCTGCAGTAAATCACGTCAAGCAGATTCTGACCGACTTTTGGCGCCAGTCAGCGCCGTGATGATGGTATTCTAGAACAAAGGTCCAAACCTTCCCACTCAAAGACACACCTGACAAAGGAGTGAAGTGGCCTCCAGGGCTTTTCCAAGCACTGCTAAACGCCAGAACGTGGGGAGCAGACATGGGAACATGGGGCGAATGATAAGAAATCCAAATAACAAGCAAACTGTGTAGGGAGTAGTCTGACAGGGACACGCAGGTGGGCACAGCATGTTGGCAAGTGAACCCAATAGCAAGATATGATATGTCCAAAGAAGCAACATCAAGGAGGTCTGACAGCAAGCATGGAGCCCCTGGATTCAGGCGAAGGACTTTGTGCCCTGGAGCGACTGGAGGGGAAGGTGACCCCCAGGGGGCAGGGCACAGGGAGGGGACCAGGAGACATTCAGGAGTAGGGGAACAAGACAGCAGACCACTGGTCTAGAGCTGAGGGACATGCAAGGGTGTGGTCTCAAGCCAATAAGTCCAGGGACTCATTGCTGGAAATGCGTATGACTGCATTCAGACAGCATGGTTTACTTGACTAATGGACTAATTTATACCCAAGATTAAATGCCTCAAAGAATAAGATAAATCAGTCCTCTGACATTCTATTAATCTTCCCGTCTCCTTCCATCAATCCCCCTTTTCTAATAAAAACCATAACATCTGTTTAAATTTTACTCCTCTTAATTTTGACAAATTTTCAAGAAGCCATTCTGCCGACTAAATTGTTCCAGATAGTTCTGCAGGGTGAGGAAGGCAGGCTTCTGACTAAGTACCTGACTGAGTCCCTCTGTTAGGAGGGAATACAGCACTTTCATTTTTCTCAGTCTTTTAAGTACGGATTTCTGTTTCTCATGCAGAAAGTTCTGTGCTGTCAGGACAATGCCAACTCCAGTGCAGATGACACAAAAACTATTAATAGCTTATGTCTATAATAAAGCTGAAGTGGAAAACAGAAGTGTTCCAAAAAGAGAAGTATAAAATGGAAGGGGAGAAAGAAGGCAAAATATTCTGCTTTCAAATGTAGACGACTGTCACTGTGAAAGGACACCTTTTACATGAGATGTAAAATCTGTAGGTGCTCTGAGCCGCCTGTGTTTGGATTTTTTTTGCCTATTTTATCCTGCTGACTAGTGAAGAAAGAGTATGTTAAAATTAAATTTAAAAAATGTTTTCTTTGCTCAGAACCAGCTCCTCCAAAATCGCTCTTTGCAGTGAATAAAACCCAGACCTCGGTGACTTTGCTGTGGGTGGAAGACGGAGAAGCTGATTTCTTTGAAGTCTTCTGTCAGCGAGTCGGCTCTGGGCAGGAAACAAAACTCCAGGTACGGTGCTCCGTGGACTTCCTTTCCTGAGTTGGTTTTGATTAAGGCTAATTATCGGAACAAAATCTTCGATTTCTTTGAACCTCAGAAAGTGAAAGCTCTTCATTGTGCTTTTGTGTTTCAGTGATAGAAATTAACAATATGCTTAGAACAAAGCCCGAATATGGGAACCAACTTATCAGATCACACAACTTATTTTCAACTTTTGTATTTATCTTTTTACCAAATCCATAGCCACTCCAGGTCATATTGAGGAATTGAAGGGGTTCATTTTTTCCTATTGGCCATTAAACTGATGAAGTGGATGAAGACACTGTTATACATATGTAATTTGACAAATGTGAACTGATTGCCAGTATGTAAAAGGCACTGTCTTGGACACAAAGGGTATAATCAGTACTTGCCTTCAAAATTTTTTCATATGGCTGTAGAAGTTGCATTAGTGCAGAAATAAAACATAAGTGCTAGAAGAGAGATCCATACTACTAGGAGAAATCTAAAAGAAGGGTCTGTGTCTAGTTAATAATGAAGTCAAGTCTGGGAAAATGGAGGCTGAGAAAGATAATTGTTAAAGCTTTAGAATCACAAAAAAGCCGATAGAATAAACACGGAGTTATTCACCAGGTCACAAGGAATGGAAGGAGAGAGCTGAATCAGTAGCTAGCACTAGGGGTAACACAGCTACAAGAAAAAAGTATTTTATAACCTGACATCCAAGGAAAAAGGCAAGTTTGTGAGGAATGTTACAAAATACAATGTATAGACTAATTCTATGAACATGAATAATTGCTGCTTTTTAAATGATGCAGTTCATGAGATTGGAAAGAAAAAAGCATTTCTGGGAGTACAAATCTTTTCATACTGAGTGCAAAAATAATTTGCTTTGATTCCTTTCCTGTCTTGATATTCTCTTCTACAAACACCTCTTTTTGATCTGTACTGAACAGCTGAATCGTTTTTCTACTCTTAGAATCTTTTTTAAAAATAACTGCTGTTCCTGAAGTGGCTTCTCTTCTCTGTGGCCACAAGCATGTCTTTCTTTAAGAAAACAATGGTTAAGCGGCTACTTACTACAACTGACACCTGCTACCAAACGTCTTTCCTTAGAATCATTCTTTTATAGAAAGTGAAAGATGTGGGAGTGGGAAATAAGTGCTGTTGCCTCTCATCTCCTTAGGCAGGGGTGTTTGAGATCCTTGTTTTGAAAAGGGTGTTATGCTAGCTCAACTTTTTATATTCTGTAGTCATACTTGTCACTAGTCTTACCAGCAGCCCACCAAATTCACAACTTGTTCTACTCAAGAATAGGATAATATTTAATGTTTTTGAGAACACAAAGTCCCTATGCATTTGGGGGATGCTATTTAAAAGCTGAGAATGCAGACAAAGCGGGTAGCGTCCATTAGAACTACCACAAATAAAAAAATGAAGACTGATCCAAATCTTTTACAGAAAATAAACACCAAAGCCTCTTAAACATATGAAAAGATGACCAGGTGATGAAAGAAATTCAAAATAAAACTACAATGAGGTACAATTTCCACTAGGGATTGGAAACCCTCAAAGAACTTACAAATACGAATACGTTGGAAGGCATGTAGGGAAACAGGCATTGTCACACAGAGATGGTAGGTAGATAACTTGGAAAATGTCTGTGGAAGACAATTTGCCAATAGCTTTGAAAATTAAAAATACACAACTTTTTGACCCAGCAATTCAGAACACTGCTAGGAATATGACTGTATATATACCTATGTTCACACATGTATGTACACGTACACACAAGTTTTGTATATGAATGTAAATGTGTTTAAACAGATTGTGTGTATACACATACATTTGTTTGAATAATTGTGAAATTATGCTCACTGTAGCACTGTTTGTAATAGCAAATAACCAGAGACCAGTTAAACATTCATCAACAGGGAACTGGTGAAATACAATATGTCCTTTCAATGGATTGCTATGCAGCCTTTAATAAGAATAAAAGTTTCACCAGTACTGGTATGGAAAGAGTGCCAAGATATACTGATAACCAAGGTTAAAAAAAGTAAGCAGAATAATGTGTAGACTATAATTTAGGTTTATTTTACTATATTTTATAGGTTTATACATCTATAAAATAAAATAGGGGAGAAAACAAAAGACCTTACAGCAATGGCTGTTTCTGTGGAAGAGAACTGGGTGGGTAGGAAGTAGAGAAAGGATGATGCTTATTTTTCCCTGCTCACCTTTTTCATCTTTTAAATTTTGCACTCTGTCCATATATTAACTACTCTGCTATGAAAAATATTTTCAAAGACAAAATCGATGAAGATCATAACATTTATCTTATTTCTGCATCTCCAGGAACCAATTTCTGTTTCTTCTCACGTTGTGACCATCTCCCGCCTCCTCCCTGCCACTGCTTACAACTGTAGTGTCACCAGCTTCAGCCACGACAGCCCTAGTGTCCCCACATTCATAGCCGTCTCAACAATGGGTAATTACACGCATTCATGCAATCGGGTACCTTTGAAAGTAACATCTTTCAAGATTTTCTGTGTTTTCTTACTCATGCAACCAGTGTTCCATTGAAAACATCCAAACTTGAGGGGCGCCAGGGAGCCCTTCACTTCAGTCCCAACCTGTACGTTATTTGCTATGTGATTTAGGGAATGGTACCACCTCTGCCTGCTGGTTTTTCCATCTCTAAAACTAGAATCATGATAGGTACCTTGTTGAGTTGTTTTGAAGCTTAGCAATAAAGTACATGAAGCTCCAGCGCCCACTGGCTGAGCTCACTGCAGTCATCAGTGCCCTCGTCTCCACTGTCCTCTTCAGCTGTAGTCATGAGACCTTCTAAAGGTCTGCTTAAGCTTTAGCCTTAGCTGTCACTGATTGAATCAGGACAATACTAAATTACTATCAAAGCAAAAGAGTTTCCAATCAAGCAGAACGTATAAGTGGGGAATTAGAAATTAACCAGAGGTCTAGAATAATGTTGGTTTCTTATTCTTTTTTCTGAGTTGCATCATGTGTTTTACTTGCCTGTGTGTTAGTCTGATTCTGTGATCTGAGACCCTCTCTGAAGTTACCTGTAATAAAACCATTCTTGCAGTCACATTATCCCTTTACTGGATTCATTGTCACTTCTGTAACATTCGTCATGTATTTAGCTGCTATGTTGAATGACGATGGGAGTGGCCTTTCTTTTCTTCTTTTCTTTCTTTCTTTTTTTGGTTTCCTGTTTTTAATTTTTGTTTTTTCAGAAGAAAGGACAAAACTGGACCTGAACAGTATGCTAATGGTCTCTCATTTTTATATTCTTTAACCCTTTTCTAAATATTCTTAAATGTCCACTATTCCTTGTCATCATTATAGCAATCCCAGTAGAACAGATGATAATATTAAACTGATTTGCAAGTGAGGAAAATGACGGCCAGAAAGACAGATAAAATAGCTTCTCCAAATGGCAGTTAGTAGTCAAGTGAGTTTGAAAAAGCTCTCTCACCAGAAGAGCCCTTCTTTCTGAGTCTAATGTTCAGAAAGAAATCTGAGACTTCTTTCTGAGGTCTGTTCAAGTACCCTTCCTATGAGCTAGAGCTGAGCAGTCCTTAATAGGAAGTGGCAAATGCACAAAGTCTCGGGGATTATATGCGCCAGCCAGTGCCATGACCTCATGATCAGTGTGGAGGATGGCATCATTCTCTTCCTCTGCTCACTGTAAAGAGGTTTATAAAAACACTGGACATACATTCTTACCTTTAACATCCTGCTCTTCCATGTAGTGTGATGAGCTACACAATAGGTAAGTGCTGCAGTAGACCTTATGTAAAGTATACGAAAGGGGCACAACCCCTGATCTTAGGGGCCTTACACCTTATTCATAGGTTTTATCTCTGGCACTGTGCAGACAGAAAACCTCTCAACAGATCACCAGGATGCCTGCTGCTAGCGATGTGTAGGAGCTGCAGCAGCTAGTAGCTTGTTCCTGTCTTTCTCACATACATTATTAGTTGTGAGAGAAATACACAGTTGTGCTTTCTGACTTTAAAGTCATGAGAATAAAATAAGAACCTGACACTCTCTAAGCCCCCTGAAAAGTTTAAACAATGATAATACATGATAATGACTTACAGTAAAAAGTATTTTGTTTTCAAATGAATTTAAACTATGGCAGAGGCATTAGTGACAATGTATAGTTTGTCTTCAGAAGAACATCCTGAATATAGGCCTTTGAGATGGACTCGGTTCTTCCAGGAACCTGAATATCATTTATAAATCTACTTGACTAAATTACAGTTGACCAGGAGGAGGCCACTGTCAACTTGGAGAAACATTATTGACTCTCTCATTTTCATCATCATACATTCATGGCTCTTAAAATCCAATAGAAAACAGTGACTGGTTCTGTCAGTTTCCATGAAATGGAAGCTGCAATGATAACACATGGCTTATCTCTTAAGTTGCAGAGATGAATCCCAACGTGGTAGTCATCTCCGTGCTGGCCATCCTTAGCACCCTGCTGATCGGACTGCTGCTGGTTACACTCATCATTCTTAGGAAAAAGCATCTGCAAATGGCTCGGTAAGTGCAGTTTGTCTATCTTTTACCCACAGCCTTGAAAATATTTTAATTTATAATGTATGCTTTTGCAGACCTAAACAGTGTCTAGAGTTCAGTGTTCAGTGTCTACTTCTATTTTGTGTGTTTTCTAGGTAGACTTTTAAGTATTATTTTAGAAAACATAACCATTGAAATGGCAAAGCAAAGGGTTGCTTGTTTATACTACGTCTGACCTCTTATTGTTAATCTTGTCATTTTAAGGAGCCCATACAGAGGGATCCATTCATTACATTTGGATACTTCTGAACATATTTTGGAGTAAAAGAAAGATCTTTACCTACTCAGGATGATTAATGAAAAGATTTAATATATGTGAAAACTACAAGAAAGAAAAAATCTCTCTTGTTGTTAGTTCTGTTGAAGTTGTTTTATCACAAAATATTTGTAGAGTTTATCATTAGGTCATTAAAGGTTTCCTATTGTTCCTACTTTTTAGAGTTGTAGATGGTTTCATATTTTCTTAGAAAAGCCTTTTGATTTACGATTTTGGTGATTCCCTATTCCTTTGACCACTGACGAGTTTCTAATCAGAACACATTCTCAAATACTTCATGTGGTCTCCTATTTTATCAGAATAAGCCATCAATTCTCTTAAAAATTATGTTCCTTAGTTGAATCCTACTGGGTTTGGGGAAATAGGTTCAAATTTACATTTGCCTAATGTTAATCTGCTGAATTATCAAACAACAGCATTCTTCTTTCTTAGAGTTCTATCATTTTCCCATTGTTAAATATAATTATCTATCCAATCATGATTTGATCAGTGCCTCATAGGGCACAGTCAGAAAAATTAGACATCCAAGAGGCTCACTAGGAACTTAGAACCTAGCTGAAGGAATGCAAATAAATAAATATATAAATATGTGTAAATGTATAAACTAACCTGTACTAGAAAAGAGATAAAAAAAAGGGATACAAGGAAAGTAGAGAAAAGAGACTAGATCTGGATATAAAAATCAAGCTTCTTGAATGTTGACATTTTAACAGATCTTAGAAGGATCGGGAGGCAGGTGGTGCTGCACTGTGCGTAGAGTACAGAGTTCTGAAATTATACTCCTTGGAGTCAAACCTAACTTACAACCTCTGTGACCTGGTGCAGTTCACTGAAACTTCATTCATTCACTTCACAAATATTAATGGACCCTTCTGTGTGTCAGTTTCCCCAGGTGCTTGGGATTTGGCAGTATTAAAAGCAGAAAAAACTTACTTTCATAGAGCTTTTATTTGAGTCGGGGAGATAGACAATAAGTAATGCAGACAAGAATAAAAAGATTGCTGGTATGTTAGCAGACATGAAGAGAAAAATATTAGGGCAGTGAAAGGGAGATAAGCAGTACACGTATAGAGGGTATATGGGGAGAAGATCTCAGGAGATGGGTAGGGAGTCACTGAAAGGGTGATATTTGAGGAAAGATTTGAAGAGCATGAGAGAGTTATCCATGTGTTATCTGGAGGAAGAATGTGCCCAGGGGAGGTAATAGCTAGTGCAAAGGCCATGAGGCAGCAGCATGATTGGCATATTCAAAGAATAGCCGAGGTTGGTGTAGCTAAAGCCAAGGAAATGAAGACAGGTAGCAGGAGATGACATCAGATCACACAGGGCCTCATACACCATCATAAGGACTTTGGCTTTTACTTTGAGTAAAAGGCAGCCAGTGCAGGGTTTGGGGAAGAAGATCTGACTTACATCTTAGCATTTTCATTTTGACTTTTATATAGAGAATAGTATATATGGGGCAAGAACAATAGAGGGCATATTAACTGGGGGAGCCATTACAGTAATCCAGGCAAGAGATGGTGGTTCAGTCCAGAGAAATAGTAGTGGATAGAGAGGGAAATGATCAGATTCTAGACATACTTTGAAAACAGAGGCATTTGCTAACAAATTGCATGTGGAATGGCAATGATTCAGCATCAAGGATAATTCCAAGGCTTTTGGCCTTAGCAAAGTGAAGGGGTGGGGTTGCCATCTTTTGCAATAGGATTCCTTACAATCGAAGTCCTTACTTCAGAATTGGGGGAATATCAAGGCTTCAGGTTTGGAAATGTTAACTTCAGGATCACTGCAAGAAGAGCTGTGGAGTGGGCGGCTGAACATAAAGCCTGGTGTGCAGGAGAGAAGCCTGGATCCGAGATACAAATTTGGGAGTTGTTAGCATATAAAAGGTATTGATGCTATAGACCAGACAAAATCCAGGGGGAGAAAATGTAAATTAGAGGAGAGGGCTCTGAATTAAGCACCAGAAGAATATAATATTAAGATTTTCAGGGAGAGAAATAGATCACTTCAAAAGAGACCAACAGGAGCCATTCAGCGGAGTAGGAACAATACTGAGAGTGTGGTAGCCTGGAAGCAGGGGGAATGTACAACAAGAAGAGATAATAATAGCCCCACATTACTGGATACTTGGGAGCAAGACCACGTTACTAGCAGAGCATCCCGGGAAGTACGCAGTAAACAGTAGCTCATTATTGTAACAGCGAAAGGTGGGAATAGATGTCGTAATGGAAGTGGTGGTATTTGTTAGGATGTTATTGCATCAGGATTCTTCATCATGCGTATAGCACGATATTTATGAAGACTGGTTTACTTCAGCCAGCTGGTCATTAGAACAGATTCTTACCATTTTTGTGCCATGATCCTGTCTGGTGATCTGATGAAGCTGGAGAATCTCTTCCAAGAATACTTTCTTTTCAAATGCATAAAATAAAATACAAAGGATTAAAAAAGATATTATATTAAAGTATGGTAATCAAAATAATTAAAAAAGAAGAGTGTTATATGCTTTTTAATTTAATACATTAGATAACAATGTTTAATAGGGTGGCTTTTCACTCCCATAATTTCATCACAACAATGAATATGAACAATATTTCAGTATCTGCAGTGTTCCATTTTAGAAAAATATTTGCAATTTTTATTGTTAGTAAATCTCACAAGTGCTGATGGTGTTATTGAGGCTTGTTGCCTATTTTAATAATTGAAAGAGCCACCTATATTCCATTTAGAGGTTGTTCCCACATGTTCATAGAGCCCTAAATTCTATCCTTGAACCTCAGATTAAGAACCTTTGAATGAGAGGGTAAAATAAATTCCATTATAGGAAATTTACATAGAAAAATGAATTGAGGAGGTGTAATCCATAATGACATTATGTAAATATATTAGTGTATTTTTCAAAGAAGAAAACTACTTTCAAAGAAGAAAACTACTCTCAAGGTCACTGTGATAAAACAGCCTCAGGCAGATAACTGAGGTAATTAGCACATTGTGCTCATAATGTCAAAACCCCTGCTTCCATTCTAAGTCCATCAATTTCATATAGAGGGAAAAATGAGATGCATGAGCCTCAGCAAGCTATGGGATACATGTGTGATATTAGGGAAAGGTGAAAAGGCATGAGAATATGTTTACCGTTTTCCTCCATTTCTGGAAAAATAAATTTTAACAACATTTTTTACTGGCAGAATAATAAGGAGCCTTGTGGATAAGAGGCATTACAAAAGCCAATTCAATACTCTCATCTCGAATGACGAATACCAGGAAAAAATCGTGTTTTCCACAACATGAGGAAAAAATTTTGGAGAAAGAAAACTACCCAGTTTGATCTGCCATCATTATGGAGAAGAAATCAAAATGCTACTAAAAAAGCAGTATTTGCTAAAAATGGAAAACCCTCAGTTTATCTAGGAGAGTTTCTATACCTTACTATTGAAGGCTTTGTAAAAATATTATGCCTGAAATAGTTCAAAGATTTATGTTAGGATCATGAGTGCCCTTTGGAAAGAATTGTGAACTGAATCCTTTTGGCCTCAAAAAACTTGATTTGGATGTGTGTGACCTTGTGAGAAATTGTTTTGTTTTATCTTTTTTGCATTGTATGTAAAAGGGAACACAGAGAACTTATACTAGCTTTATTATTATTATTATTATTATTATTATTATTATTTAATGCTGCAATGACAGCCAGTGAAGACTCTCTTTTATGTCAAGGTTAAAGAGTGCTCCATCATGCGGTAACCTTGAATTTGGGGTCCTTTCAAACAGGGAATGTGGAGCCGGCACTTTTGTCAATTTTGCGACTTTGGAGAGAGATGGGAAGCTTCCTTACAACTGGTGAGTATTGTTTTAGAACACGCCTCTAGATAGCTTAGCTATGCCATTTGTGCTCCAAACTTTATTTACTATCTATTGGGGATGAACGGTTTTTGTCTGATTCTCCTCTCCTATGTTTCGTGATAGGAGACTTTTCAAAAGTTAGATCTTCTTCACAGAGTATATTAGTTTATATACATTTAATGAAATTCCCAAGTAAAGAAAAAGGTGGCAGTCTGCTCTGTATTCACTATATTAAACAAAGAACTAAAGCAGTCATGCAGCTAACCCATAACTGTGCAGAAGAAGGGCTTAAACGCAGAAGCCACCCTGAGCACGTGGTGGCTGACGGCCCTAGGAGAGGCGGCACTGAAGCAGCCTGTGACGCAGAAGCGTCTCTATTTGACACTCCCATCTCAGGGCCTGGGGATACGAGCCACCACAGCTGTCCAGAAATCAAGTAGAAATGAACAGCCCAGGGCTCTCACCTTTTATACTTAATAGTAAATAAATGTCAAGGTCGGGAAAGTCCCCTGAGAAAACAGGGCCTCATTTTCCCTTATGCTTGAGTATTAGGGATCTTAAGGAAGGAGGTATTTTGAGAATTAAGAAAGAATTGTTGGGAGATTCAGTTGGTTGGCATTATATCTAACAATGATACATGGGAATTAACAATCTTATACACTGCTGTCGATACCTAACAAAACTGCCAATTAAGTAAACATTTAATATGAAGCCAGCACTATTAACATGATCTCGTTTGTTTCTTTTGCAAGAAGCAACTGCCAAGCACATTTAAATATACTCTTTTCATTTTAATCCTTGGCACATGATCTTTTTTTCCTGCTTTCCTAATCTCTGAAAATGGTTAACCTTAAAGAAATAGGTGAGACTGGAAATTTTACTCTGCAGAACCAATGAGGGAGGAAGGGCTTTATTTAAAATATAAATTCTACTTCCCTGAGTGAGCACCTAGTGGATGCCCACATTAGTCGAAAGTCTATTTGAAATGAGATAGGATTTTTTGGAACAAGGCAATGTATTGTGCAATTTTAACATTTTAACCTGAAAGGAATTTTACTATGAAAATACGACTCATTCAACTGGGAAGAAAGAAACCCAGAAACGCTTGTTGGTTAAGAGTTAGCAAACATTCCTTGTAGGTTTGTTCAGATACCGTAGTGCTCTTTCCAAGATGAAGACACTAATTCCCTAGTATCTGTCCTTGCCTGGCTCACCCTTAAGAAAGTGCCAGCCACAGAGCAGTGATGAGTGGCCCATCCAGGAATGGATCCAATTATACTAGTGACTCAGGAGAGCAATGTATTAGCCAACCACACAACCATTCCCAATTGGCAAGGCATGGCAGACCAGTTACAGGACAGCTGAGACAAAACAGAATTCCCTTCAGGATCTTTCCATAAAATCAAGGGAATTCTCCTGCAGCTCTTGGCAAAGGCTATTTTGCCAACACCAGCATTTTCTGGCTGGCTGGGAACAGGTATCGCAGCGGGGACTTGTAATAACAGAAGTGACAAGGTGGCAATATTTTCCCCCTGATTCTCAGAATACCTACAAATGCAGCCATAAGGTATTTTTAAATCCTCATGAATGAATGCTCTGTTTTATAAGTGGTTTGACTATTTGAAATTGGATTGAAATCTGGCTTTTTAAATCGACTCTCTTAATTAGAATTAAAGCTAAATAATTTTGCTCCCACTCAACTGAGTACTAGTGAGATTCCAAACTAGGCAGTTGATGGGTTACTTATCTTGAATGAATAATTCTGAGTGTCATACCCATACCTCTGTTTTAAAGAGTATTTTTTTAGGAAGTACGTATTAATTTAAACCGAAAATAATCTAGAAACTCACACCTGGCAGCTTTATAAGATTGTGTCCCAAAGGCTTAGAGTCTTTGCCAGAATTGATATAAAGCTGACCATTTATATCTCTGCACACAAGCTGCTGTTAGCTATCAAGTGATGTAACGGTTTCTTAAAATAGGCCTAAGCATTTCAAGAGTAATATCCCAGAGTAAGACTCAAGATAACTGATGAGGCGGCATTTAAGGGCCTCATTTAACTGAATGCAAAATGTAATCACTTAATAGCAGACTAATTGACACAAAATAAGTTGAGAGAAATAGATCTGATTACAATAAAGACCTGTGTGAATGCAACTGATTTTGGCAATAATATAGCACTTAGGCTCTTACGTTTAAATTTCACAGAATGGAATAATATTCAATGGTAATTAAGGTGTTTGTCATTTTAATTGATCCCAGTAGGTAATTCACTGATATCTGGTCACAGTTTCTTTACTAACTCTTGCCCCTTTTTCATCTTTGCATCTGTTATCTATTAATGCCCACAGGCGTAGGAGTATATTTGCTTTCTTAACCCTGCTACCCTCATGTCTTTGGACTGATTATCTTTTGGCATTTTATATTAATCCTTGGTAAGTGATTTTTTTTTTTTTTACTGTTTACTTAACACAGGTCTTTAAAAGTTAGCTTTCAAGAAGTAAACAAAAAGGAAAATTCCTTTTAAATTATTTTGTGTGTTTGGCAGAATCTCAAATTATTAATCATGTATTGAAATGGATTAAAGCAGTTAATGGTATGAAAATGCTACCAATAATGTCTTCCCAGTTGAATTTTCTTCTTGTGATGTTCTTGGCAAATTTTTCTTCCATTTACTACTAGTCATTTGTTTCTTCATTGAGTCAATCCACTGGGCTTTCATCTCTGTCAATGATGCTTTCCATTTCCTTACCATCTTTGTCCATTAGAGAGCTCCATATTTCTAAGAAGGAAGGAAATGCGTTGAAGTAGAGAAACCCAGAATACTATACTTTGTATTTAGGGCCTCCATGTTTTTATAATAATGCTAGCTGAATGAATATTAAACAACTGACTCTATACAAACCTCTTTGTACAATTATCCTATTTAATTTTCCCTACAGCTCTTCAGAGAGTATTATCTACCCCTTTTTAGAGATGTGGAAATAGAGGCTAAATGAGATTAATTATCTTAGCATACTACTCAGTAGAAAACCCAGGTCTCTTAGAAATAGAAAATCCAGGTCTATTCTTTCCTCTATAAAAAAGCAGCCTCCTTTAAATTCTAATTTTCGAGACTTTTAGTTTATTTGAATAATCAAATCTCAAAGAGTATCCTTGTCAGTTTTTATAAAATGCACTAATAGTAGTCTTGAATTCTGAGACTGTATATAGCAGGACTGGTTCTTTCCCTGAGCCATAAGAAAAAAGGTAGCAGTTTTTCAAAGAACTGACAAAAGAGAATTGTCCTTAAGTATTAGTCCATGGTGTTTAGGCACTACATTATGTACAGACCGATCCAGATAGGTGGACAACTTCAGAAGGACTCAGAAAAAAAAGCTATAAAAAATAGTTCATGGACTAGAAAAAAAATGGCCCGTGGTGGAGGGTGGGAGGGGGAAGAATGAAAGATGAAAGCAATTTGTAGAGTCATTTACTCAAAAACACAATTGAACAAAGGTTCTTCAGCTCCTCTAAGGACAGAATCAATACAGCTCGCCAAGTTTAGGCTTTCAAATTGCAATGGAAGAAATACAAAACAATGGACTTCCTCACAATAAAGATTGTTAATACCAGAATTTATATTTTCTTTAAAAAGAGACTAGAGGGAAACCTTTGAAACATGGTAGACACTGATGTGTAAGTAGCACAATCATGAAGGTACTAGATAACAAGGGCCCGTGCAATGTTATTCTAAGCTTGTTTATAATAATTTTCAGTATAAGGCATAATCAACACAATATTTTAGGTGTTTAACATCAGATATTTTTGGATATGAACAGTGCACATAACTTCCATTTTGAACTTCAAAATATACATTTACTTTTAAGTCAACATTTACTAATCATCCTCAAGTATTCTAAATACCATTAGAGTACTTGTAGCAAATATTCTTAAAGTACCCTCCACAGATTTCAATTAAAACAGGAAGAAAAATGCATAAAATATATTCACGTCCCTGCTTAATTCTCGCTCATTTTCCACAGTTCATTTTAAGCTTATATTGGCCTATGCTATCTGCATGTCTTTCTTAATAGGTCCCCTTGATGAGCACATCTTCAAATTTCGGCAACCCCTTCAAGGTCCACTATTTATAGTACTGATCAAGTAGCATGAGACCCAAGTTAAGGGGGGAGAAATCCCTTCTGCAGTTTTTAGAAGAATGCCCCTGAGACTCTAAATGATTGTTTCCAACTGAGAAGAGGAGGCAAAACCTGGAGCCCCACGCTTTCTGTCACTTTTAGTAAACAACACACATATCAACCAGGGAGAATATACTGATTATAAACTATATTTTCATTCCTATGCATGTGCAGTGCTAGATATAAAAGAAGTAAAACTCAAGTCCAGCTCAGTTCTCACAAAGCCACCTGAATTCCCTACTGTTTACTACTTTTCTTTTCATTTAACAACTCATAGCTATTTTCCCATTTTCATTTGCTAGTCAATTTTAATCCTCCTTCAGATGTATTTGGCTTCATATTTCACCTACTCTGTCAAAAACTACGACAAATAACAGAGCCACCCACGCCCTTCCTTCCTAACACATCCCAACTGCCTCTCCAAACTGTCCACTCCGATATTTATCTCCGAGAAGTATATGGTCCTGTTGATTTTCTAAAATCCTCCTGATACCTCTGGTGGTTTGTATGGGAATCAAGAGACTCCTCGCCACGTCACTCCAATCTTCTCCCCGACTGGCAGCAGAATCAGGATAGAGTCAGTTGCCCAACTGACTTCATCTCAGAATTGTATTCTGCCAGGATTTCTGACTTCAGTGATCCCAGGTCCTGTTTCCCAGTCAAAGAAAATCATCTCCTTTGGACTAGCTTATCTGGAGTCAGTATAGTTACTCTCTTTTTTCTATGATCACAGTCACCTCATTCTCTATCCAAGGGTTCATCTTCCTATTGTAAATACTCAACAGTTGACATTTTAAGCAACAATCAGTTTAAACTGCTCAACATTACTCGTGATTCTATTCAGTGAATGATGTAACACTAAAGACATTTTTAAGATTTGGTGATGATTTCTAATTAGCTCATGAAAGAGGAAGTAGCAATTAGGACATTGGAGACTAGATCTGGAGTCTTTTGAGTTTCTGTTTTGTTTTGTTTTAACCATGATAAATACCATGTCTCTGCATTACCTCACACTCCTCTCTGAAATGAATTCCAGTCTGGCCAGCTTTCCAAGATTGTCACAAACATGAATAACTTATGCCGAATGAATCTTAACTTCTTGAAGTCCTTAGGGTTTTCAAATTTACCTAATATAAATGAAAGAGAAAAATTAAAAGGAGTGCATGATCCTGTACACATGTACAGTGCATGTCTGATGGGTGTTACTTATCAGATATTCAGAAAATACTTTGCATGACAACACGACACCCTAAGCATCACTCAAAATGTTCACTTTAACAGGCACATACATCAGCTCTTTCCGTTATGTGCTGAACTTAAAAAACTGCGAGCAGAACCTTAACTCACATGTTTATAAGTGAATTTCCCTCTGATGTTAGTTGTAGAATCAGCACAACAATTGACAATGTATGAAAATTCTTTCAGTGTTGCCATGGAGTTTCATAATTCAGTCCTATCATGCCCCACAGCCTTCAGAAATGAAAACCCTTTGGGCATCTTCAAGAATTCAGGAAAAGTTTAAGCAGAACAATGAAGTCAAACACAAATCATGAAGACATACACTTAGGACAATAAATCATGAAACATGTGCAGAATTTTGTATTATACTTAAAGTTTATTCAACAAATGAATGAGATTAAAAGGAGGGCCTCTTTACCATGAATCAGGCTTCCACACAGCTATTGAATAGTAGCAGCTTAGTATTTCAGCACTGAATTTATTCAGTGTCACCCTCCCACATACATTCGTTTCTTCCCTGTTTTCCTTAAAATCTGTTTGGATAGGAGAGGTTTTTTCTTGTAATTTAAATTTCACTCCCAATCACAAAGTATGTTGGCAGCCTCTTGACTTTGCCAGAACCGTTAGCTAACATTCTGCTTTTATGAAGCACTGAAGTATTTGATTCTTACTACATAAAGTGAACGTGTGATTCCTAAAGTTGACTCATTGCCATCACAAGAGCTGAGCAAAAAATTATTCAAGAGGTATTTCGTTAGGTTTCCGAAAGTCTACATGATACAGCTCTGCCCAATATTATAGTGTTTTTCTGAGGGGATAAGGGACAGGCAAAGTAAAAACTGGAATGCCTATTCCCTCTAAGTCCCAAGCATGGAAGACAAAGAGCTTAAGGAAGAAAAAAATAGGAGAGGAATTATTGACTGAATCGTCATCCCTCAGAATTGGGAAGAAATAATAACTCCTGAAACCAGAGAATGATACCAGAAATACCACTTGCCTTTATGGCTATTTCCCTACAATTCCTACTCTGCGTCACTTCCTCTCATCCACAAGTCCCATCTCCCAGTGGCATCTCACGAGCCCAAGTCTAGTGTCAAATTCTTAATTGCATCATTAAGTAAGATCATGAAGGTTTCATAGCAAAGCTATTTTTTTTATTCAATTAAATAAGCATCTATTGACCACCCAGGATGTGTTTCATTAACTGTGCTCAGCCCTGGGGGCAAAGGACAGTCTAGCAAGGAGCACGTATGCAACTGACAGGCAACGTGAGAAACATGCCATGAGCCAAGGGCCGTGAGAGCAGAGGAAGTAAAGACTCCAGAAATGGACGTGCCCGAACATTCCTAATGTTCAATATAAATAAACATTTTGGCACATGAGAATACTCAGATCACAACTGGTTAATTGCTATAGGTTATTTTTTGGACGTTTGGGTGTTTCTATTAATCTTTAAAGAACTTGGAAAATTATAGAAATTGTCACTCACATTCAATCATGTATCAATAGGTATCACCTATATAAGAATAAAAATACAATAATGAGGTGTTTCAGCAGGTACTATTCATTAGCTAGCTTGGGTCAGTTATCTTATTTGTTGGTTGAAAACAATTACCCTAAATATCCCCTTAAAATGTAATTAACTGAAGCATACATTAATATTGCATGTGTTTGAGTTGACAGACTAGTAATGAATTAAGAACAAGGATGTTATAGGGACAATTCTTCAGTTAGCTTTGAAACAAGTCAAAATTGAAGAAGAACAATGCATAGTAGAATTACATACGCTATATACCAACGCTGATAGCACAAATTCACACACTCAGTGAAAATGTCCAAAATGGTTATTTTAGTTTTTAATTGTGAAACCGACATATCTACTCTCCATCCTGAGTTCTCATCTTTATTCCCTAATTCTTTCCTTCATGCCTGTAGAACCTAACATATTCAGGCAGTAGATACTTCTATATATTTATAAAATATTCAGTAACTTAATCACTAGGGCAAGAAATTATATTTCTAGAACTCAGGTTTTGACAGTTATGAAATATGAAGTGCAGGTATGTTCCCAAAATCTAATACAGCCTTAAAAAATGAATCTGAAATTATCATTATTTTCTCACTTAAGGAAAAGTAATTAAACAAACCTGAGGCACATTTAATAAAAATGAAATAAAATTGAGGTGCCTGATGTAATTGTTTAGCGCTCTCCAAGTTTAACCATTACATTAATTCTTGTGTCCAGATAAATTTGTCTTTTTTTAAATTCTCAGGAGTAAAAATGGTTTAAAGAAGAGGAAACTGACTAAGTAAGTTTTTCTAACTATTTCACTTACAAATATTTCATTTAAAAATATTCTTCATCATGATCTTAACTTTACAAATAAAAAAATTGCTTGTTTTTAAATAGAAGGGATGCTTAAGAAAGCAGCAGATGTATAACAGCTCAGCTGTTATGTGTTGATGTGTTTATACATATGGATGTTAGTGACCACCAAGAAAGTTTATCACAAAACCATGTCAGGAATAAGGAAAACTCTTACCATATGAAATCTGAGAATGAATAGGTTGTTAGGAGTTACAATAATCTTGCAGAGGAAGTCTATTCTAAATCTATTAAAAAGTCTAATATTTTTGCTACATCGAAGTTGCCCCAAAACCTTTGCCTTTTTGTATTTTGAAGTTCTGTGCTTTTTGCAGAGGAAGGCTGACTCAGTTTGATGTTATAATAAATAAGTTGAGAAACACTGTTTCAGAAAATCTTTGTGATAAATAGGAAGGGATGATTACTCTAGTGAGCCTGTGGCTTCACTCACCTACTGAACTGTTAAGTCACAAGAATTAAAATTCTGAGGGGAGAAAATGAACCATCAGTTGATTTCAAAAGCCCAATTAGAGTATCACCTCCAGGCCTATAGTGAAAGCTCTACATATAAAGAGTGGAACATTCTTACAGAGTTCATTCATGACACTTGCTTAGGATAGAATTTTGGTGAATTAATATAAGGAGGCCATTAGGGATTCCAGGCCGATCCATGCTCTTGGAGCACACGATACAAAAAAAGGTGGATGCAAAAATATTTCTATTCAGCCTTGAGTGACATATAATTTTTTGGCACATACCCATAACAGAGTAACTTTTCCCCCTAAATCTGTATCAAATCAGTACACATTACACTGGTATTCATCAAGTGATGGCGGAGAGACAAGACAGTCAAAACAGAGGGGAGGCACTATCACCCGGAAGGAATAATCTGATGAAAACAGAAAGACGTTGTTCCAAAATGATTAAGTGAGGTAGAGAGGCACAGATGAAAGCAGTGAAGGGGATGGTCGTGGGACCCAAAGGGACACTCCATCATGGGTTGCTTCCCCCCAGAGGCCCAGGACGAGGAGGAAAATCAGGTGGGTGGCAGCTTGGCAGAGCAGGAGTGCTGGGCCTGTGACAAGCCAGGACCTGCTCCAGACCAGCCTCCTCCTTCCCTCTCTCTCTTCCTTCTCGCCCTCCCTCCATCTGCTGCACCTTCCCATCCGCCGCCTCTTTACCTTTTCTCTTTTACTTCAAAGGCGCCCCACCCCTGACCACCACCACGTCCCCTAACTTCACTTTCCTCCCCGCACTTACCCTCACTCGACGACCCTCTCCGTGCCCTTCTAGTCTCCCAGTCTCTGCCCTGCTCATCTCTGCTCCCTTCCGCCTTCCCATTCTCCTCCTCTCCCCCTGTTTGTTCTTCCAGTTCACGGCCCTTCCTCTGATTCTCCTCTCCTTCTCCCTCCTGCTTTTGCTTTTTCTAACCCATTAATATTTTCTCTGATACACCTTCCCTATTCATGTTCCCATGCTCCTGGGAAGTGAATAAAAACTAGCATCATTTAATCCAACTTTAAGGTAAATCCACTGTTCAAAGACAGCAGCCAGAGAGCACAGTTCTCAAGGAATTCATTCTAGGACAGGATCCCATGTTTAAGGCGTAAAGTTTTTAAAAATCTACTAAAATCTTAACATAAACTAATCTGTCAGATGAGCTAATCAACAATTTTAATCAAATACCTATTAAATTCTATGTATTTGTGAACAGAACATGAGACCAGCGGTAGACAATATAAACTGAGTAACTTGCAACAAGACTATGAGAAAGGTCGTCTCAGCAGACCCTGCCAAGGTGGGAAGGCGTGGGTCAGATGGCAGAGTTCAGCAGCCTACAGGAGCTTGGGGAGCGGCTTGGTATAGGTAGGCTCTAGAAGAGATAAGCAGCTACAGAAATCTACAGGAGACAATATTTAATTCTTACTCAAAAAAGAAGAAGAAAAGACATGAGCTTGCTACTGATGTAGAAATATAAGCTCTATGTGTTACTTGATTGTACCTCTGAACTATTTCAGTACTTTTATAGATAGGCAAGCCTCTAAATCTGGCTTTCTCAAAGCAAAGCCCAGGGAGCTCTCTGGAGAAGGGCTTTAAACCACTGATCCCGCTTCTGCTTTGGGAGGCTGTGTAGCTAGCAGCACAGTTCCTTATACTTAGACTTTTAGGCTGGTTAAACTTACAAGGTTCTTTGATATATTGTGTGTCAACCTTGAGAGGTAGGTATGACTATAATACTTTAGGATGAGAACGTTGAATCTCAGAAGAGTTAGGTGAATTCTCCAAGATCACAGTAAATAAAACCATAACTCAAACAAGTCTTCAGCCTCTAACCCTTTGTTCTTTCCTATAAGCCACAGTTTACAGAAACAACAGTTTTCTAGCAACAACACATATACACATATGTATATGAGTTTGCATGTATATAATATTTTACTGATAGAGCAAAAGCCAACTGAAAAGCTCGAGATTTCTCCTCTCTCAAGGAAGTTTAGTATATATGGCCCTCTTTTTAATTACAATATAGTAGGGACTGGTAACTTTAACCAAAAAAAAAAAAAAAAATGAATGCCTTTAAAAGGTAAAACTTATAATTTCTCCAAGAAAATTGTTCATGATTAAAAAGTGTGGTGTTAATATGTACCACTTAGCAACAGTGTTTTTAAAACATATATTTCTTTGTGTTTGACAAAGCCCTGTTCAGCTAGATGACTTTGACACCTACATCAAGGATATGGCCAGAGATTCTGACTACAAGTTTTCTCTTCAGTTTGAGGTGAGTAGGTAAAGCATTTTCTGCTTTCTCTGGCGGTGGGGCATGGGAAGCACCAGGTTTGTGTTGTCATTTCCCTGCTCACTGGACAGTGCTTGTGACATGCTTCATAATAGGCATGGTGGGAACTGGGCTGGGGGCGTCCAATCTGTCAGTTCAGAGTGAGGATGTCAACCCTTAGATAACAGGCCAGGACTTGGGTGGCACAAATGAAGGAAAACAGAGCAGATTCAGGTCCTGGAGCCATCAAGCATGGTTGCAAGAGAGGCCTTCATTGAAAACCAAGCCAATGGAGAGCTCGGGGGGAAGACAAGCCGAGGATTGAGAGCTGAAACGGAATTTCACCTTCCAGAGATTTTGAATGTGTTTCTCATGCCACTTAGGCCTTAGTAAGAGTGGATGGTGGATTTACAACAACATGGTTGGAGCTAGAGGGTATTATGCTCAGTGAAATAAGCCAGGCAGAGAAAGACAAGTACCAAATGATTTCACTCCTCTGTGGAGCATAACAACAAAGCAAAAACTGAAGGAACAAAACAGCAGCAGACTCACAGAACCCAAGAATGGACCAACAGTTACCAAAGGGAAGGGGACTGGGGAGGATGGGTGGGAAGGGAGGGATAAGGGGATTAAGGGGTATTATGATTAGCCCACATAATGTAGAGGGGGGACAGGGAAGGAAGTACAGCACAGAGAAGACAAGTAGTGACTCTACAGCATCTTACTACGCTGATGGACAGTGACTGTAATGGGGTATGTGGGGGGGGGGAACTTGATAATATGGGGGAATGTAGTAACCACAATGTTGCTCATGTGAAACCTGAGCATATGACTGTATATCAATGATACCTTAATAAAAAAAGAAATAGTGGACAGTGGATGAAATGGGCCCCCTTTGTCTTCTGGGCTTACAAAAGCCTGGGGTGGGCTCCTAGAGCTATAGGACTCATGGCATTCTCTTTAATGTTTCTTTGTAAGGATTTTTTCCTTTCCTTGGAGAAATTGAGGAAAACTCATGGTTAGGTGGAAGAAGAAAAAATTTGGCAACACCTTTTTCTGAAACACAGATATGTCTTTGCATGCAAAGTAGAGGACAGTGAGTCAGCCTAGGACCTCAGCAGTGCAAGGACTCTAACTGGTCCTCAAGTTTCCTTCCCACAGATTCGCAGCCTGTCAGTCTGTCTGGATGGCCTCCCATCCTTCAGGTTTCCACAGCAAGGCTCAGTGGTCCAGGATTCAGGGAAGCCAGAGAAAAGGGAAAGATAAAGTGACTTTTCTAAATACTGTTGTGTTTTTAAAAGCCTTTGAGGTGCTTTTACGATCCTGCAAAACTGTTTTAGGATAGACCTGCTTTCTCCCCATTATTCATATTCAATTTCTTCTTGCCACCATCCAAGACAGCTTCGGTCTGCATGAAGCCGAACGTGTCCTGGTGTGGATATTCTAACAGGGAATTTAAGGATGAGAAAAACCTTATACATTATCTACTACCAGCCCCCTAACTACCACCTGTGTCCTGAGAAATTGCACACAGAGCCTGCCCCAGTTAGCCACTGCAGGCACGTGCATAAGAAATTATACCTTCCCCACCAAATGTTATATCTCAAAGAACAGCTATTTTATTTGAATCAGATATTTATGGTGAGGATGGCATTTCAGAAAAGTATATCGATAAAATGAGAAGACTTTTTATAAGAAAACACAAGCCAAAATTCAGAAAAAGCAAGTCTAGCTAATACTGATAATTTTGCTTAAATTATGATGTAGGTAGACGTTCAGCCTCATGAAAGCCACAGCCTCTTAATTCCTACAAGATTATATGACTTTGGTGGTAAAGCTAAGATCACAGCCTCGCTGGGAGGATTAGGAGTACCTCTCAGTTTATACCATTAAATCCCAGTGTAACTTTTAGGTGTATTTCTGAATTGCACCATTTAAAAAAAATCAGTGAGTCATTTCCTGGTAAAAAGAATAAATCTTTTTAGTTGTGAGTGCCACACAATTCAAACTAGTTTAAACCAAAGAAGAACAGTATTTGTTCAAGCGATACTCTGGTATTTCCTATAATCAAAGGAAAGGTTGAGCAGCTAGAGCAGGAGGAGGCTAGGGAGGCAGCTCAGTCTCAGAGGGACCAGACCAGGGGCTACACCCCTGCAGACCCCCCTTGATAGTTCTCATTGATGCTTCTCTCTCTGTCTAGGCCCCATGTTCTTTTGCCACAAACCAACCTCTTTCTCCTAGTGGAAAACATGATCAACAACAATCATATAGGTTACCGTAAGCAACACACCCTATGGCTTCCATAGTTGTCAAAGGAGAATATTGACTCTTGTTCATAGTTTGAAATTAAATAAAGGGGAGGATCCTGATCGCTGACCTGGGTTGCAATGTCCACTCAAACCCTCCGTGGCCACAGAGGGCAGAGGCATGGAACAACCCGGCGAGTCTGTGGAACCCTGTGGCTAAACCAGGAGAGGAGAGCAGTGTTCCCAAAGGGGGTCACTGAGAGAGCCAGACAATAAGTGATCAGGTTCTGGCTTCAGAATGCCAAGAATCTGGAGAGCAGAATTCAAATCCTAAATGCTAAATGCTCAACTTAGAGCACGCTGAGGGCTCTTATACCTTTAAATACAAATGAGCATATTCAGTAGCATTTATAAAGGAGGTAGGAATGTCCTGAGCTGGGAATCCAAAAGCCTGGGTCCTCACTACCATCTTGCCTCTAAGTAATATTGGAAAAAAAATCACAGTTTCTCACTGCCTCAGTTTGTTCATCTGTAAAATGGGTTGGATGAACTAAATCATTGGTTCTCAACTAGGCCAGGACCATGCAGTCCCCAAGGGGGTTTTACGAATGTGTGGGAGTCTTTTTGATTGCCCCGATGTCTTGGGAGGAAGCTACAAGTGATATTTAATGGTGAAAGGGACGAGGATGTTAACAGTTTTGCAATGAGTGGGACAGTCCTCCACAGCAAAGAATTGTCCTGGGCAGCACTGCTCCACTGAGAGACCCTGGACTAAATGCAGGACAAGGATTCAGCTGAGCTTTGTAACTCATGTGCATCCGTCAGGCTTCTCCAGAGAAACAGAACCAGCAGGACACACACTCACATATGTTAATTACATAATTATATCACATTTATATAATTATTTTATGTATAGCCTATATGTGATAATAAATAGGAGATAGACACACACACACACATGAAGAAACAGGTTCATTTTAAGGAGTTGGCTCACACCACCTGAGAGCTGGCAAGTCTGAAACAGGCAGGGCAGGCTGGGGTCCCAGGAAAGAGTTGATGTTGCCACTCAAGTCCAAGGCAGTTTGGAAACAGAATTCATTTCTCTTCGAGGGGCCTCAGTCTTCCCTGGTAAGGCCTTCAGCTGGCTGCATGAGGCCCACTTACATTAGGGAGGGTAACCTGCTTTCTTAAGGCCTATTGATTTAAATGTTTCACATCTAAGAAACACGTTAATGCAACATCTAGACTGATGTTTGCCCAAGCAGCTCAGGGCTACAGCCTAGCAGGTTGACTCATACAGTTAACCACCATGCCATGTTTTGAAGAAGTGTTTAGTATTTTTATGTAACATGAATCTTTTATTCATACATCTTCATTCTTAGAATATTATTCATCATATATGTGATTTATCTGGTGCCAAATCCTGATATTGTATCCCTGCTCTGGTGAGAAAATACAAATTATTCTCAAGAAGAGTATTTTAAGACTCACATTGTATGTTTTGAACTACCAGTTGCTCACGCAGTGACCCATTGGTCTGACTTTTTTGTTTTTTTTCATTTGCCAGCCTGCCAGGCATTACCAGCGCCCAACTCCACCCCACCCGCACATCTTCAGGTTCAATGTCAGAGTATCCTCATCTATTTTCAAAGACTTGTTATGCTCCCCTACCTGATTTCAGGGTGCATGGCAGACCTGCCACATGCCAGTCCTCAAATTTTCCTGAAATTGATAATTAACTGAGGCTGAAGGAAAAAATGGTTCCTGCTCTAATGGGAATTCAAGAGGGTATTAAGGTGGCTGAATTAGTCGATCTCACTAACTCCAGTAGCTGAACAGTTATTTGTTCTGTTTATATTAATGCTTATTCCTTGTATTCATTTGATACTGACATTGAAAGATCACACTCATATTGAGAAATTACATCGTTTGTAAGCATTATGCAAATCGAAACTGATGACTGGATTTGCATATATTGCCAATACAACTATAAGTCATACATGAAGCTCTGTGAGTTGCTACTTTGCATTCACTGAATAAATTCCTTTTTCACTCTGCATGTGATTTTGGATCTGCTGGAAAGAGTGATTATCCTTCTGATGAAAATATACATCTTATCTTAAGGAGGCTTGGAACCTGGGCTTTCTTGAAGAATTAATAGATTCAATTCCTCATTCTGTGAGTCTCATATGGAAAGGGTTTTAAAGAGCCAGGCTTTAGAGCTTGAAATTTGAGGGCCCACAAGACATACTGCTTATTCTGCCATTAATTTCTGTGCTTTGTGTTTGATAGAGATGCTAGTGAATATCATCATCTTTGTTCAGAAATGTGGCTGCAAAGATCAAAACAAACCACACTGATTCCCACATAGTTCATGAAAGATGACCTTTGATTTCTGGTGTAGCTGCCCATTTGTAACTATTCTTACTTGTCCTTTAGTCCAGTTCACTGGAGCCCTACCTGCAGTCGCTGAAATAAGTCACCTCAAATCCTCTCCAACAGTGACACCAGAGGTCTCACTTTGCCCTCAGACCTGAGTTTTCCCTGCTCTCCTTCCTAGTTTCCTAAGGCTGGTCTCTGTTTCCAAGTGCCTGTACTAGTAATTTGTCCAGTGATGGGAGTGCTACCCCATCCTATGGAAGCCTGGACCCTGCGACCTATTGCTAGACTTCCCTGAGGTGGATCTCCTTCTTACTCAGTCTTCCATCGCTGGCCCAAGATGCCCATCACTACTGTGCCCCTGTTCTTCCTTTAGGGTACCTGTTACGGGTGGAATTGTGCCTCTCAAATGATAAGTCGAAGCCCTAACATTTAGTTCCCCAGAATGTGACCTTATTTGGGAACCAATTACACCATTGTAGATGTAATCGGTTAAGAAGAGGTCTTAGGGTGTAGGGTGGGCACCTAATCCAATACACATGGTGTCCTTATGAACAGACAGTTATGTGAAGATGCAGAGGTGAATCAAATGTCGTGGGATAACAAAGGCAGAGACTGGAGTTCCACAGCTGCAAGTGAAGGGACACCACACATTGCCAATGAACCAGGAGAAGCTGAGAAGAGACAAGGAAGGATTCCCCATAGGTAACAGAGGGCATGTGTCCCTGCTAACGCCTTGGTTTCAGTCTTACAGACTCCAGAACAGTAAGGCAATTGATTTCTGTTTTAAGCCTCCCAGTTTGTGGCACTTTATTATGGCAATCCTAGGAAACCTATACAGAAAGTTTTGAAATACGTTGTTCTAATCCTTCCTTCTCCTTTTGTGTTTACCTGAAAAGTAACCTATGTTTCCCAATTGCATTGGACCTTTTACATGCTGTGGATGAAACTTCTTCTGTCAACAGCACTGGTCACATAGTCTCTCCTCAGTTGTGTCATAGTCAGGTAGTCTGATCATCTGACTCTGATTCCCAGTTTATCCTAAAGCAAACACTAAGTGTTCATCCACTGCTGACATCGTTAGAGACTCTAAAGCCAGAATACAGCCTGTGCTCTTCTCAGAAGATGATGGCGCATGTTATGAGCTGGAAGTATCCTCCCCAAATTCATATGTTGAAGTCCTAGGCCCCAATGTGATGGTATTTGGAGATGGGATTTTGGGGAAGTAATTAGGGTTCGGCGGAGAAGGTCATGTGAGCACACGGTGAGATGGTGGTCGTCTACAAGGCAAGAGAAGTCTCGGAATGAAACTGGCATTGCCAGCACCTTGATTTTGGACTTCCCAGCCTCTAGATATGAGAGATGACGTTTTGTTACAGCAGCCTGAGCTGACTGATACAGTGCACATGCCTACACTTTGCTTTTCAAGACTATGCTTCAAATACAGCCGACACAACAGAGGCTGCTGGTGGGCTTCAGGCGTGACTGTATTAGCTTCTTAGGGCTGCCATACGGTAACAAATTACCACAATCTTGGTGACTTAAAACTACATAAATTTATTCTCTCACACTCTTCTCCCTTTCACCAGGACACCTGTTCAATTTAGGCCCCACCCAGATGATACAGGATGACTTCATCTCATGATCCTTAGCACAGTTACATCTGCAAAGACTGTTTTTCTTAATAAGGCCATAAACTCAGGCTTTGGGGTTAGGATGTGGATGTAACTTTTGGGGATCACCATCAAACCGTCTAGAGATGATTGTGTAGCCTAGAAAGAAAACCCGCAATGATAAATTATAATAGAAATAAAACTAGCAAAAGAAAATTCAAAAATGATTTATGTTGGTCTCAGGCCATCACCTCATACTTGGCCTTTATGAAGATTTAAACCTCTGGAGTTTCCAGACGGTTAGAAAGAAAATAACTGCTAAGCTGCTGAACCGGAAACTCGGCATTTGATTTTCCACTTAGTGACAGGCTAGATTGCAGAAGATTACAAAGCATTTCGTGTCGTCTGTTCCTGTTTACTGCAATTCAGCTTTGGCGATTCACATTTACAGTGTTCGGACAATTCGACCTTTCCTATCAACTGAGGGCACTGACAGCAGGAAGGCAGCACACAATTAAAGTTCTATCAGCTGGTCAGATTCCGTATGTGCTCCAGCTCCCAGCCTCAGTCTGTTTCCACAGTTTCTTTAGTATCTGAGGCCTTTTCCTGTGGCTCATCAGTCTATCCTCAAAGCAGGGAAGAATTGTTGGTCTGTTGGTGCAAATGGCAGAAGAGGGAGAAATGACGAAGCCAGGCAAAGCAAAATAATCATAATAGAAGCATTTTAGGACCACTATTAATAGGGCTACATGAATATTTGTTGAGTTTAATCATTCCATTTGATAGTCACTATACACCAGTGAGATGCGGAGATAGTATGTGTCTTGTCTTACAGACAATTAAACTGAGGTTAATGTGAGCTGAACTCCTTTTCCATGACCCTACCGTTTATGAGTGGTACATCAAAATAAGCCAGCTGTTTTTACAAACTATAAAGGCCTCTCTAAAGGACGCAGATTTCCAAAATAATTTAAGCAATGGAAACATCATTTAAATAAGCTTATAGCTGCCAAGAGGAACTGACTTCAGATTGACACTGATTTGGTTGAAGTTTGCTGAAAATAAGTTTTGTTTCTTACATGAACGATATAGTCAGTCTTGGAACACCCTTTAAAATGGGAAAACCAGTTATAAGTAACAGTGACAGGCTTCTGCTTAAAGCCATTTGGTTAGGAAGGATTTTGCCTGGGGTGGGAAATTTTCTAATTTTGTGAATCGAGGGTCAAAGACAGCAGAGTTAGTCTTTAAGATTGGCTTCAACTTGGGTCAAACAGCTTGAGAGTTTGTGATCTTGAAAAGCCAAAAGTGATCATCAAAAGAAAAGAGAGATCTGGAGAATTTAGGTCAGTTCATGCATGTTGACTCATGTTTGCTTCCCAATGCAAGTAAGCACATTGAGCTACTGAGGCATTTCTAGGTGCAAACAGCAGAAGACCCAAGAACTTGATCTTCAAAGCATATGCTTGCAAAGGTCACTTGAATCAAGACAGCAAGGGTGTGAAAGAGATATTCCTCTCAAAACACCATTCATAGGTCCCATCCTCTTCAAAAGTCTATCAGAGACTCTCCAAAATTCCTCCCCCAGAAGAGTATTCCTCCAGCTTACGACTCATTGAAGTCATAATTGGGAGGAATGATAAAGAGTAAAGCTTGTGTGCAATATTAGCATTCTATACGAGTAAATAAAATTTACAGCCAGTCATTTCTATACTGCCTAGTAGAAAAAATAGTCTTAATAGTCCTAGAGAAGGATGCATACTATAGGCAATCCCATTTGTAGATGGTTATCTATGCTGTTGACTTATGTTTCCCTCAAATTTTTACAGGAATATAAGTAGATCTGCTGCATTGGCGTGCACGGTACAATTTCAAGAAGCACCATTCACACAGACCACAGTATGAACGATGCCTCCAGAGAAATCCAGACAGCCTGACGACAACCCCTTGTTTCCTGTCACACACATGACATAGAAGTTTAAAAAACCCCTTTGCCACTTTGCAGTAATACAGCCTTTTTGAAGTGTGATGGTTGTCTGTTAGTATAAAAATTGCTTGCCAGCGCACCTTCTCATAATAGGATTTACAAGAGTACGGATGCATGCAGGCAGGTATTTGGATGTTCTTGTTTCCACTGAAAGATTTGTCTATCCACTACTGATTCATCCCTACTTTTGGGCTTTCATTTCTCAGCTATTCATTACAGACATGTCATGACTGTCAATCTTACATCTGATAACATGGAGACTGTGCCCTATTCATTGCCCATTGCCCCTCACTCTCTCTTTTACTCCTTTCT